>NC_043766.1:6631782-6764200 GCF_902148845.1 Salarias fasciatus | reverse complement strand
ACAAAAGATGGCGAGCTTACCAAAAGATCACTCATACCTGACAACCTCCTTTCACGAACACGGCGGTGATTACTTCGGCCCATTTGAGGTCAAACGGGGCCGGGGTACTGTCAAGAGATATAGGGTAATGTTCACTTGTCTCACTCTCCGCGCCGTACACATTGAAGTTGCTGACAGCCTCGACACAGACTCTGCAAACGCTATTCGTCGTTTTATTGTAGGAGAGGTCAAGTTACCACCATCAGGTCAGACAATGGCACAAATTTTGTGGCCTGAACGAGAACTAAGAGAACATCCAAGAGTTGGATAATGGCAGAATTGAGAGAACCCTGCAACCAAAGGGAATAAGATGGATATTCAACAGCCCGGCTGCCTCCATCAGGGGGGTTTGGGAAAGGCAAATTCGCACTGTGCGAAGAATCCTCAATTCCCACTGAAAGAACATCAGTGAACGACGACTGTCTCCAGACAATGTGTGAAGTGAAAGTATAATCAATGGCAGGCCACACAAGCGTTTCAGATGATGCCAATGACATCGAGCCTTTAACACCGAATCATTTACTGCTTCTGAAGGCTCAACCAAACCTGCCTCCAGCATCTTCGCAAAGAGGACACCTACACAAGAAGAAGATGGAAACAAGTCCAATATCTCGCAGACTTATTCTGGACTCGCTGGACACGCAAGTATCTTCCACTTCTTCAGGAGCGACAGAAATGGCTGAAGCCTAGAAGAAACTTCATGGCAGGCGATGTGTGCTCTTGGTGGACAGTTCCTCCCCTCGCAACTCCTGGGTCATGGGGAAGATAGTTGAAACACTACCAGACTCTAGTGGATCGGTGAGAAGAGTGAAACTGAAGACCAAAACCAGCACGCTGGAACGACCTGTAAACAAGCTATGCCTGCTTCAAGAAGCTACGTCAGAAGACTGAAGAAGAAGGACAATTGATACTGATGGACATTCTTTAATTTAAGTGATTTTGGCTTTAATGTTTTAGTTTATAATTGCTTAGTTTTCCAGCCTAACCAATTAGGGGCCGGGTAATGTAAGAGCCAGTTCATGGGGAATTCATATAAAAATAATTTAGATTTAAAATGTTTAAAAAATGCTTCATTTCATTTTAAGAAATTCATGATGATTGTGATATGTCAAAGAATGCATAATTTATTAATATAGAAAGAGAAATTTATTGTGAAATATGATTTTGGCTTCATTACGTATTACGTCATTTGATACTGCCTGCATGTACTTCAGATTGCAGCTGTAACTGATGGAAGCAACACAGTTTTTTGACCGTCTGTAACGAGCCTTATTTTTTTTGTGCTTTAAGTTTTAAGTAAAACATCTTAAAAGAAGACTTGGTTTCAGTCGAGTGATCAAATACTGGTTGTTAGACAAGCTGCAAAGGTGGTACAACGAACTTTGAAGACACAGAGTGCCACTACAATACATATATATACATACATATATAATAATATATATATATATATATATAATAATATATACATATTCTTTTTTGGTCATCATAAGCTACACTCAAGAATTGACTACTTTTCATGTATAATTCTGAAAGATATTGATAAAAGATGTAACAGCTATACTTCAAACTACATTTCAATACATGGAAGAATACATTATGAAGGCTTAATGCAAGGAATATTAAATGAATCAAAATTTTGCAACATAATGAAGGAAGGAAGAAAATAACTGGAAAATAATGGCAATGATTATGTTGCACAATGACATTATGGGATGCTGCAAAGCCATCCTTAGAGGGAGAACCATATCTTCGTATAACCACACGAATTAATAAAAAAATAAGAAAACCTGAATAATTTCTATTGTCAAAAAAGAAAAGCTGCAGGTATCCAGCTGAGTGGTATAAATCAGTGATAGAGTGATATCAGTGGTGGTAGTAACCACCATTCCAAAGCGAGGCCATAATATCTGTAATCATAAAAGAGTAAAAACGTAGAACAATCAGTGTCTTGAACCAGGAAAAACTCAAATTTCATACAGCTGTCATGGCTAGAAGAAAAGACAAAGTAATATCAATATTGATACACGATGCCCAAACCAGAATTAAAAAGAATAGAGAAACTCGGGATAAGACATGATGACACCTTCACATTGCTTAAGAAATGAACTAGAATAAGCAGTGTGTTTAAATTATACCTGAGAACTTATAACTGTAACTTATAACTGAGAAATTATTCATTATTGTTTCAATTTTTTTAATACAATACAACAAGAAATATAGGTTTGCCTAACAGTGCTATAGACTGTACATAAAAGATGGAGTTGACGCGACGTCACCCACAGGATTCTGAAAATCCTGTTCTGAAGCTCTGAGCAGGGCATTGCCCTACTGAACACTTTAAACTGGATGTAAGTTGACTGATCAAGCCTAGCACATGTGGGCAGAGGAGGCACTGTGATTGAGGGATTTATGTAAAACTTTAACTCACAAAAAAAGTCAACAGATGACTTATATCAATCAATCATTCATTCATTTTCTGCCACTTTATCCCTTTCGGCCCCCCCCCCCCCCCCCCCGACAAGGAACCACGGGACTGGTCGAACGCCTTCTCCAAGTCCACAAAAACATATGTGAACTGGTGGGCGAACTCCCACGAACCCTCTAGCACCTATGGAGGGTGCTAGAGTTCTGGTGACCAGGATGAAAACCACATTGTTCCTCCTGGATCCGAGATTCAACAATCGGCCGAATCCACCTCCAGTACCCAGGAGTAGACTTTCCCAGGGAGGCTGAGGAGTGTGATCCCCCTATGGTGTAGCCTCCAGTCCACCCCAGTCTGCCAATCCAGAGGCACTGTCCCAACCACCACGTGATGTTGCATAGACGTGTCGACCAAGACAGTCCCTGCGCATCCACAGATTTAAGATACTCAGGGCGAATCTCATCCTCCACCAGTTCCTTGCCATCGAGGAGCTTACCAACCACCTCGGTGACTCAGCTTGGGTAATGGGTAAGTCCACCTCTGAGACCTCAGCCTCTGCTTCCTTGCGGAGGACTGGCGACGAGATTGAGGAGGTCCTTGAAGTATTCCTTCCACCGTCATATAATATCCCCAGATGAGGCCAGCAGCTCCCCAACTCCACTGTAACAGTGTTAGGAGAGACCTGCTTTCCCCTCCTGAGGCGCTGGACGGTTTGCCAGAATTTTTCGAGGCCGCACAGTAGTCTCCTCCATGGCCTGCCCGAACTCCTCCCAGGCCCAAGTTTTTGCCACCACAACCACTCGGACTGCATTTGCTTGGTCTGCCAGTACCTGTCAGCTGCTTCTGGAATCCACGAGCCAACAAGACTCGATAGGACTTCTTCAGCTTGACAGCATCCCATACTTCCGGTGTCCACCAACGGGTTCAGGGGTTGCTGCCAGGACAGGCACCGGAGACCTTACGGCCACAGCTCCGATCGGCTGCTTTGACAATGGAGGTGGGAGAGCATGGTCCACTCAAAGTCTGTGTCCCCAACCTCCCTCGGGATCGGGAGAAGCTCTACCGGAGGTAGGAGTTGAAAACCCTGCTGACAGAGGGTTCACCAGAGTTCCCAGCAGACCCTCACAACACGTTTGGGTCTGCCAAGTCTGTCCGGTTTCCTCCTGGCCAATGAATCCAACTCACCACAGGTGGTGATAGATTGACAGCTCTGCTCCTGTCTTCACCCGAGTGTCCAAAATACTGGCCGGAGGTCAGATGGCGCGACAATAAAGTCGATCATCGAACATGTATCCATACTTTTATGAAAACATCGATCTTTGAGATAGGAGCTGAACCAGACTGCTATTCATAAAAAGGGGGGCTGAAATTGTTCGTAATTAATGAGAAAGTTTTCAAAGCTGGAAGTATAAAAATAAGGACAAGCTCTAAGTCTAAAAACTGGAAGCCGACCCTCACAACACGTTGGGTCTGCCAAGTCTGTCCGGTTTCCTCCTTGGCCAACGAATCCAACTCACCACCAGGTGGTGATAGATTGACAGCTCTGCTCCTGTCTTCACTCGAGTGTCCAAAATACATGGCCGGAGGTCAGATGGCGCGACAAAAGTCGATCATCGAACATGTATCCATACTTTTATGAAAACATCGATCTTTGAGATAGGAGCTGAACCAGAATGCTTCATAAAAAAGGGGGGCTGAAATTGTCGTAATTAATGAGAAAGTTTTCAAAGCTGGAAATTGATAAATAAATAAGGACAAGCTCTAAGTCTAAAAACTGGAAGCCAAAAAAATGTTGTCTGGAAGAAGATCACTTGCTGCACTGAATCACATCAGTGTGGACGAATACACTGGCTGAGGTGTTAGTAGGTCATTCAATTAAACCGTGACAGTATCATCTATTACAAATAATGGAAATTCACGATACACGTGCACATTTTCATTGTTTCCTTTAATGGTGTCTTAGAGCCAGACAGCAGTGGAACGGCAGCCAGGTCTCCTCCCCAGAGCAGTGGTGGTCCTGCCGTGCCAGACCTGGGTCAAAGCTGGACTCAAGGACCTGATTCAGACCCGAGGACCTGAGTGGGACCCAGGACCAAGCCAGATCTGGGACCAAATCCTGCCTTCAAGCAGTAATGAAGCAGCACTCTGCAATGACGTATATGCGGCATACTTAAACAGTACTCCTGCTCTGTGGCAGGGATTGCAGCATTATTAAATTTTTTATTCTTTCATTTTCAATCTGTACTGAATATGTGGATGCTTGGACTTTATGACATATTTGAGGTTTACTTAATAATTATTTTCATGCTCCGCCAGGTTTTTCTGTACTGCGCAGCAAAAACCAATTTGACTCAAAATTGTGCATGTGATGTCAGATCTGTTGTGAGATTTGATTGTACCATACACTCAAGTCCATATTGATAAAAGCCAATCCTAGTGTGGAAATGGGCATATGCCTAATTTTCTGTGGAAATAAGTGCCATTTTGCACATCAGTGTTAATGCCTTTAGGGCAATTTTGACAAATAATCTCAAGGCAGCAAATCTTTGCAATGTTTCCTTATGTTTGAAATGCTCTGACAGCAACCCATGCTTCAGATCAAGTAACTTCACTTGAAAATGTAGTATTGCTTCTAAAGACTTTTTGCCATTTGGTTCCATTTTCCTAAAAGGAATGTAACATATACCCTCTCTAAAAGTGACAACAGAAAAATTGAAAATCATAAGAGTGCAGATGTAGATTTATTGCTTGAATGAGGAAATGACAGCAGCAAGTAGATTCTTAGATCAGAACAATATGAAAAACCTGACAAGATTCCTTTAACGTGATTTGTATCCCACTGAAGTAATTATATTACTTTGATCATTCATTAATAGTTTGCTGAGAGAAAAAAAAAAACACATGGTAAAATAAAATAATAAAGGTAAAAGTGATACAGAGTACACAAGTTGAATTTGTCTAAACGCATAAAAGAGTGGAAAAGATGACAAGTATGCAGATGTGTCAGCGTGGTGATGGCCACGTCATCACAGATGGTGTGTATGGCTATATTCAACACTTTACCAAGGCCATGAGCAAAGGCATATGAAAGATAACTGTAGTAGTGGGGCAGAAGGCCTTTGTGGTGGCCATGTAGCAGCTCTTGTAGTTTGTGGAGAACCAGATGTTGTTGGCTGAAGAGCTGCAGAAGGTGCTGTTGCCCACAGAGAGAAAGATGGAGCTGATGGAGCAGTAGCTGGTGGTGGTGTACAAACCAGGCATTGCTGGTAGTACAGTGGCAGCTGTGGGTGGTGGTCAATTGGTAGTTCCAACTGTTGGCGCAACAGTTGTTGGTGGTAGGAAAGCAACTGGAGATGCAGTTGGAAAATCACCAGTTGTTGCTGGAGGAGATAAATTTTTATCTTGAATGACAGTTGCTGTAGCTCCTGCAGTGCAACTTTAATTTGAACTAACACTTCACGTGACAAGGGATGAACGGTTGTTGATTCAACAACAGGCGCATGAGCAATTGTCGGCTCAGGAGTGGTTGTGGTTGTTGTTGTGGTTGTGGTTGGGGCAGGTGTAGTTGTTGTGGTAAAAAGGTAACAGGATGGTGAAACTGTGCCCACTTCTTCCAGGAATGGCAGAACTCTGATGTCATTGGCAATGTCACACACATTTGAGGTTCCACAGCCAGTAACAGTGAGCCTTCACGATCCTTCAGTACTGTGGATAAAAAGGTCACATTATGTGTTCAAATGATTTCTTGATTAGTTTTGATATATATATATATATATATATATATATATATATATATATATATATATATATATATATATATATATATATATATATATATATATATACTTACTTTCCGACTGAAAGCAGGTGTCCTCCTCTCCTTTACAGTTCACTGAGCCACACTGTATTCCATTATTTTCTGGAGCATCAGGGACTGAAACAAACCACGTGAAAACACTGACTGAATATTTTAAACATTTCCCTTTGAATTATTTCAGAATAGTTGTTTGTAATTGTTTTCTTCACAATCATTCTGATCAAAATATACTTACAAGTAAGGTTATTCAAGTTGCAATCATCCACGTCACAGCACGTAGTATTTGCAACTGTGTGTAACCCATCCGTGTTGGCAGCAATCGTCTGTGGGCCTGTGGTTGGACAAACAGTGGGACTTGCACAGTCTCTGTAGATTCTCTGTGCTCCATCTGTTTCTGTTGTCAAAACACAGTAGAGAGAATTTCATGAAGCACACAATTATTTTTTAATACATGTAGTTCAGTGAAAATGAAAAGATGACATGAAGAAAAAATACCTCTGATGAATGCACTTGAAACATTTTTCGCCTTGTCCACATTGAGTATCCCATCCATGTGCACAGTCCAGATCATTGACATCGGTACATACATGACAACGGATTGCTCCAGCTGTAAATAGAACAAACATTACAAATATATATTACTATATGAAAAATGCACTGATGATCCTCTATGTCTAAAGCTTTTTAGATGTGCTTTTTTCCACACATCATAGTCCTGTCATGAAAAGTTTTCAGGTTTTAGTTTCGTTTTTTGCCTTTACACCTCATGCTGTCACATTTCGTTAGTTCTCATGGGAATTAGAAATTAATTATAATTCACCTTTTTTAATTTCTGTTTTTCTGTCATTAAGAGTAAAAATATGATTTATGTGCAGGTTAAAACTGTTCATTACATGTAGTAATATTTCGCATCTCACTTAACTCTCTTTATCATTTTGAAATTGTATTCCTCTGTTAATATTAAATGCGCTTGTCTTTTTCCTGCATTAGGTTTATTGTAAAATTAAGTTTGGTTACCTGTGCTGGAGAATGCCCAGATGAGAGTTAGAGAGAGAAACAGCTTCATCATGATGGTCAGGAGTTTACAGCAGAGTCTTGAAGGCTGGAGCTGTCTCTGCTGAGCTTCTCTTGGCTTCTTATACTTTACAAGTTCTGGAATACTTGATGAATAATTAGTGAGTATTAACCTAAATTACTGGGCGTTTTACTGGATGTTCTCTGAAGACACTCCCCATCTGCTTTTTAGTCACCGCACCCTTTTTGTCATTTCAAATGACTGACAGCATATTATTTGACCTAGTAGTTGAGAGGGTTCAGATTGTTCTTTCAAAGTGGAAAGACACATCGAACATGGCTGTCTCAAAATATGCAAATTGTCCACATCTGCCAGGTGTTCTTTACATAGGAGAGAAAATTGTCACTAAAAGCTGGAAAAAAATGCAAACAAACCCTGAATAACAGTATTCAGTAACAATAACTGGCACATAATACTTTTTTGACATACTGTTAAAACCTTTAAATTTGTTGCTATTGTAAACACTACAACAATGACAATCCCGAAGGTCTGATGAACAGTTCTTTGCTCTTGTTGCTTTTGTCACACATGCTCATGTTCAAACAATACCACCTGTTTTTTTTTTTTTGTTTGTTTTTTTAATGATGAAGTTATAATTTAATGGCGTTGGATGGAATTTATATGAATAAGACTGAAAATTAGAAGAAAAAAATTAATAAAAGTTTAAAAGTGTAAGCAATATGCATTGTTAGATGTTACACAGTGCTATCCCATTTCAAGTAGAATTTATTTAGCAATTTTTAATAAATGTTTGAGTCAAAAAGTTGCCCTTAATTCTCAGAGAGATCCCTATAACAGTTTATTCCACACTGTGTTTATCTGTTAGATTATTTCAGTTACCAGAGAATATTTATCATTGACCTGCTCAGGAAAGCTTTGTGTTTACAGGATATAGTTAAATGCACTTTGTGTCATTTAAAATAACATTTAAAAAAAACAAAAAAAACATGAGATGTTGCTCAATGTTGGCGGTCCAATTTCCCATGAGACTTGTCCATGTTTCTTTGTGTCTCTGAGCGAGGCAATTTCTCTCATGGTTTACCTAACGTGTCAGCAATTTAAACCATGACACACTTGAAGCAATGAGTTCAGACAAACCAGTCAACACATTTCATATAACAAAGGCAATAACTGTAACCTTATTTGGCACACCTTGAGGTTATTAATATAATAAGGCTTAGAGATTAGAAGAAAATGCTTCTGGCATTTTCAATTTCTCAAACCATATGTATACTCTTTCCTGACAACATCAAGTGAAATATTTTCATTGTCATGAAATATTAAATATTGATCGTTGTGAGCATACACCCTGAACTTTTCAATATTTTGCATTTGCAAGCTCACATTAGATCAGGGCTCTCAGACCTGCTCGACCTTGACATAGTTCCTCAAGTAAGGTGTGTGTGAGCAGAGCCTTGTCATAAAGAAAAATGACTTTCTATTGCAAAGTATGAAAATATTGCAAAGTATATAAAATATGTACCGATCTTCAAACATTTATAGCCTTTAGTGGCTGGCTGTTGCAATGCTTTGCTGTGGGAATATATTGACACCACTTTAGCTGCCTGCCATTACTGAGTACCAATATGTGTACTTGTTAAATGCCATTATGATTAAAATTGTTTTCAGAAATGTTTTCATCTAATGCTTTAATTTGTCACATAACAAATCACAAAGCTCACACTTTCACTACATGCATTCTATATTGTTTTCTTGGCCTTAGTATTCCAACATAATTGGATAAAAGTCTGAATAACAGAAATTTTAAGTATGACTATATGACTTAATTTACCAATGGTTTATTGAACCATTGTCACATATTTTTCAGTTACAGTTTTTTTTTGTTTTTTGTTTTTTTTTCAAAGAGCCCACTGGTTATCAGTGAGGTTGTTGGATTTGGTACTCCAATCCAAAAATCCTGAGTCTTTTTCTGTTCAATAAGAGACTGTAGCACATAAAATGTAATATTCTAACAGATCTGTATGACCTGCTACAGGAGAGAATAGGCTAATACTGAGGGTTCTAATTTTGTGGCACAACGCAGGGTGATGGACCATGGCGCAACCTGCACAGTACTAATTTCATCTGGTGCAAAGCCCCCTGCTGGATGTCAAGACAGGGTCGATCCTGGGTCCTCCTGGGTCTGTGCACAGGTCTGTCTCTTCCCATGCCTCCCACCTATCTGTCCCGTGAGGTTATCACAGGAGTCCAATGAATGTGGGTTCAGTTGTCTGCATCTTGGTTAAACTTTCACTTTGTTCCAGACCTGAAAAGATGAGTTGTCTACTCTGCAGAGTGTATATATCACTACAGTGTCTTATGCATTTGTGAAGTCTAACCAAATACCTGAAATGTAGCAAATCTTGTTTTGGCTCAAAGTTTGGCCACGGTTGTGTTCTGTCTTGCAATATATTGCCACCATTTGAATGCTCTGGTAGAAACCCACAAATTCAAAACAAGGAAGTTCAATTTCACATAGAATCCTGTTCTGAAAGAAAAAAATTGATTATTAAATCAAACAATGGAATAGGATTGATTCCATAATTTGAATATTCATCCACTACCAGATGTGACAAATATGAGAAGACTTCCTGAAGGCTTTCATGATCCACTTACAGAAGTGGGTCATATCATTATCTCAGAAAAAATGTTGATAAACTGGTGGAAGAATGTTCGAGGTGCCTTCTCAACTTTTCAAACCTACATTATTATTTGAATAGTCAATTGGAAGTAATGAATAGGGCAAGTGATGAAAAGAATATGGCGTGGAATGAAACAGATTATCACCATAATTAGTCACATAGACATGAAATGTCAATCTAACATCATGGACAAAATAAAGACAGTCATTTTGTGTCTTGTTTGAATAATTTTATAATATTCTTTACATCATGCTTATTATTATGTTATTTACTATTGTTCATATCATGCATGTCTCTGTTAGTTATAGTGTGCTAGTGGACACAGGCGTGGAAAAGACATGTATCCTTTTTCTGTTCGCCAGCCTGCCATTTTTTTATTTTTACGGCAGCCTCTTGGCAGCTGGACAGTTTGCTTTTTTCTAAAGCTAAGACTACAGGTCAATTGTCTCTCTGTCTCCCTCTGGCGCAAATTAGGCTCATTGGACAAGAAATGTGACACTATGATTTGTTGCACAACACCTGGCATTTGGAGACCTGATGGAGGCTGATAGAGCCTCCCAAGGTGTCACGGACATTGACCTTTGTAGGGAGGGGGGAAGAGAGTCAACTGAGAAGCAACAAATGGTTTAGAGCAATTGTGTTTTGACGAAGAGTCAACTGAGAAGCAACGGATGGTTTTGAGCAATTGTGTCTTGACGAAGAATCAATTGAGAAGCAACGAACTCCCAAAAAATAGTATAAATAGATGGAGCGGAGAGCGATCGGCGTGTCAGTTCTTTTTGGTCTGCCTGACTGCCAGGGGGTTTTTTGGAAACAAAGTCCTCTTTTTGCATTCTGACTCCGACTCTGTCTGATTGTTCCGAGGAGAACTGCGATTGAAGACTTCAAGAACCAAGAGTGGATATACGTGAAGATTTTACGTTTTTTCTGGAATATATGTTTGTGGGGTTTATTTGCACCGTGACTGGCCTAGGATACTTTTTAAATAAAAATCCACGACAGTCTTCAGATGCAGTACATACATTTGTTATTAATGTGTATAGACAACTGTTATTTAGCATTGCTCAAGAAAGTGCACTGCTTTCTTGACTATTTTATTGATCTGTCTGACAAATTCCAGATCAGCTGACACATTTTTATTTTATTTTTTCACAATTCATCTTCTCCAGGTACAACAGGGCACCATTCAGTCCAAAACAGGAGCACACATGTATCCTGAAATATTTAAGGAGAGCTAAATGTTAGAGCACAGTGAAGATAAGATGTACATTATATTTTTAGCAGTTCAATCTTTAATGGCAACAACTTATTGGCATCAATTATTATAAAGGACCAGCAACGCTATGAGTGCAAGGTGTTCAGGAAGTGGCTGTATTCACTCCGTTGACTGTTTATAATATGACAAAACTTGTGACTTATTGACCGTAGCATTCTGAAATCCTGTTTTGTTGATTTGAGCAGGGTGTCGCCATATTGAACATTTGAAACCAGATGTAAATGTGATTGGTCAAACCTGTCCTGTGATCGCATCACATGGACAAAGGAGGTGCTGTGATAGGGCGATTTATGCTAAACTTTAAACTCATAAAATAAAATCAACAGATGATTTATGTGACAATCATGAGTCTGGTGAAGTCGACACAGTTGTAGAAACTAGAGAGAGAGACCAAAATATTTTCTGAAACCAGTTGCTCTATATGTTTATTTGCACTCTGAAAATAGGCATTTTTGAATGGGTTCTTATCAGAACCGGCCTCCTTTTTGAAACCAATATCATTACCCCCTGCTGGAATTTCCCCAGTATGACAGCTTTTTCTGCACTTCCACTTTATCTTCACATTTTACCAGCTAAGTTGCCGCTAGTTCACTCTTACTCCTTCATTCCAACATCAGAGGGGAAGTAAAATTTGTCATTGGAAGAGTGGGGGACCTTACAACAATAAAGGACATAGTAGGGGAAAGGAATAATGAGCAAAGAAGCCAAGGCAACTACCTCCAGCTCTCCTGGGGTGACCCCATGCCACTCCCAGGCCAGACCAGAGATATAATCTCTCCAACAAGTCCTGGGCCGATCGCAGGATCTCCTCCCAGTCAGAAGTGCCTGGTAAGCCACTAAAGGTAGGCAGCCAGGGGGAATCCTAATCAGATGTCCAAACTGCGTCAACTTGCTCCTCAGTGAGGAGTGGCTCCATAGTGGGTGTTGTGGAATTTTTGGTGAATCAGAGCCAAAGATGACGAGTCAAGGTGTTGACACTGCACAAGGAGGATTTATTGAGGATTGCAGCGGAAGCACACACACAAATCAGCTGACTGAGAGCAAGGCTGTTGCTCCAGGGAGAATCCAGCCCGACTCTGGCATGACTTCCGGCCATGCCATCACGAGACTAGCAGACACTGTTTCCAAATGACTTCAGACAAAACAGAGCAGCCTTCACACTGTGTTCCTGAGAACTTTGAAAACAAAGCATTATTCCACATCAGTGGGTATTTACAATATTTGGTCACTTTATGTTTGTTGCAAATATTTAACAGGAATAAAAGCAACACCTTACAAGACATTACTGTAACTTTTTAGTATTTTTAGGCACATGTACTCCTATTAGCATTTTATTTTCAGAAATTGTGGCCACAAGCATGGCCACAAAAATCCAGTTTTATAACTTTTTAAACCAATTTTTTCATTCTAAGCCGCTTTGTCCTTTTCAGGTCATGGGAGGTTCAAATTAATCCCAGCTTTGGGTGAGGGCAGGGTCTATCTCTTTATTCATCTATTTATTTCTTGATAAACCCCTTGAGATGAGCCATCTCATTTTTCTAATCCACCCTGGTCAGTTTGCCAGTCCATCACAGGGCCATCAGAGGCAGACAACCATGCACACTCACATTATCACCTAGGGGCAATTTAAGGTCGCCAATTAACCTAACATGCATCATTTTTTGACTGTCGTAGGAAGCCGGAGTACCCAGAGAGAACCCATGCATACAACAGGAGAACATGTAAACTCCACACAGAAAGGCCCCGGGCCCTGGCAGGTACTTGAGCCCGGGACCTTCTGACTGTGAGGCAAGAGCGCTAATCGCTGCTCCAACATGCAGCCCAGTCTATTCTAATCTAAGTTTACTATAATGAAAGCACAGTGATAAGGAATTCACAGGATTGTCTTTTTCAGCACTTTACTGATCCGATGCAATGGGTTTTACTTTGTTTTTGTTAAATAGTACTTTGCAGTTTTACAGTTTTTAAGTATTATCCAACAAAACTGTAATTTCTGTTATCAAAACTTTTTTTCTTTATTAGTCATTTGAACAATACTTGTGCTTGAATACAGATTTTCAGTATCATTTCCACCTCTAAAACAGCTGTGTACTTTGAATAAGGTATATTTCAGAGAAAAAAAAAACACAATGAGAAAAACTAAAACAAAACAACAATCCTACATAAATAAGCATGGTTAAAAGTGGAACGGAAACAAGACATTCCACAATAAGAAATATTTGGCAGAACTTGAATGTGATAGCTATAGCATCTGCCTCAACCAGTTGGATCATCCTACAAACACATTTGAAAAACTGAACAGTACACTGTGTCATTATGTTGTTACGTCGTCTAATATTTTTATCTTTTGTTTCACTTGGAAGACTCACTTAAGTTTTGAAGATTGCCATCCTAGCATGCTCAGTCAACATTCCTTCTGGGTGTGGTTAGAAGATCTTTTGCATATTGCTCCAACAGTGACATGGATAAAAGCATTTACACAGAAGCAAGATGTGGGGTTAATGACCTTAAGGCTTTGAAAGTTGACCTTACGTTCTTTAAGAAGATGGAAAATAATGTTTTGCTGGTCACGTGTACAAGTATTGTACATTGAAATTTGATCTCTTAATTCCTTTTTTTAAAACTTCTGATTAGTCCACCAAGGACACGCTGGAGAAACTGGGAATGCCTTGGGATCCTCCCGGAAGCACTGGAGGAACTCTCTTTCAGGGGACAGGGAAGTCTGCTTTGCTGCCCTGTGACCGCGTCCCAGATAAGCAGTACAAGATAGATGGATGGATGGAAATCAAAACCCCCATGGAGAAACAAAATCACACAATCATTAAATTAAAAAGAAACTGTGGGAGTGCTGAGAGGAGATGCAGGAAAGCCAGCTGATTATTATATGTTATACTTTTAATTTTTTTAACCGCAGTGTTTCCTTAGAGGGGTCCTCCAGACCAGGGGCTGTATCATGTCTGCTGCTGGGGGTTCTGTGTCCTGGTTGTTTCAGCATGGTTGCAGGACTTCCCACCTCAGTATTTCACAATACTGTGGCAACTCCAAACCAATCTTGTCACCTGAGAGGAAAGTTGTGGGTTCTGTATTTGTCCGATGCGCTGCCGAGTTATCTAGGAAGCAAAACTTTCCTCTCAGGCAACAAGGTCGGTTTGGAGTCGCCACACTTTGTCAACAAAAATTACGGCAACCCACTCTCCTCTCCCCAGCTGACTGCAGGTAAACACGCCCTTTTAAAAGCTACCTGTCAATCACTGCATGCTTCACGTGACCCAAGCTCCCATGCGTTGCCCCCAAACACCATGTGACACATTCACTCACTATGTTATGGTACCTACAAATACCATAGAAGCAGAAATCAGGAAAACAAAACACTAATATAGAATGAATATAAACAGCAAATGCAACCCACATAATATGCCTCTCGGCAGATGATATGTTATTCTTCCTGCAAAACGCACAAACTTCTCTCCCGGAATTAATAGACAGGTTCTCCTTAAATTTGAAATGCACTATAAACTGGAAAAAAAATCAGTTGTTTTGCCTCATAACTTTGCTAAAGTCCTGCTAAAACTGGGAAACATTAATTACCGCCAGCATTAATATTTCTACCAAACTATCTCACTTAGTACATCTAAATCCCCGCCCCCCCCATTAAAACAATAGAAGAGGATTTCAATCTATGGAGGACACTTCCTATATCTCTCATGGAGAGAGTGATGACAATCAAAATGATGGTCCTGCCTGAACAGACATTTATTACATTTCTCCATGCTCCAAATCAAACCACCTCAACACCTGGTTCAACCTGCTGTCTCAAAATTTTATCTAAGAACGAACTATCTCATAAATCTATGAACTCTACAGAACACAAACGACCAAGGTGGTTTAGAACTACCTTTTTTTTTTATAATCAATACCTGGTCAGTGAAATATTATAATTCTGAAATGCATCAAACAGGACTCTATAGATGAAAACTGGCTCGACACAGACAAAACATCAGAAATCTCCCCTTCTTCCACCCTACCATCAAGAAACACAACTGCTTCAAAAGCTCTGAGAGTTTGGTTTGAATTTCTTAAACTGAACTAATGGTAACAAAGACCTCCCCATTAAAATCATTTTCCAAAACTATATCAAACTTATCCCACTAAACAGTCACAGTATCCCTTTCAACCTCCAACTAGAACAAAGATCTCAACATCAACACTGACCCACCTTTTTGGTATCAAATTTCAACAAATTCAAAATGACTAGTAACACCAATATACAGCCAATACAATATCAAGCTGCTTCATAGAGTTCAAAACAAAAATACTATTCCTTTCAAAATCATTTATTATCATTGCTGTAAGCACAATTGCTCAACACGTGATTCGTTAATGACTAAGAGAAACATTCTTACCGCTATGTTTAGTTTTTTGATTGAACATCTTACATTTAAAGTAATTTATATATGTTATAAGAATGAGACAAATCATGAGACCTTGGACTTTTACTTGGTGTCTGGGTTTATTTGTGTTGACCCAGCCTTTGAGCCATTGCTTGGATAAGTATAATTAGTCTTAAATCTGAATGGAAGTTTAAGTAGCTCAAACACTCTAAGTCTTTTTTTAAAACTGTTAAAAAAAATAAAAAATAAACTGTTGTGATGAGTAGGCCAGGCTTTTTGTTGGTGTCCTGCATCTCTTTCACCTGCAGTTGGGAAAATTGGGTCACAAAAAGAATGAAATCCCAGTGGCTGGAATGAGATTTCCCTCTTTCATAACACGGAAATGTGTGATGTGTTGTCAGGTATTTATCACCTCCAGGCAACAAAGTCACTGTCTTGGCAGCAGTTGCTAACAAACATACAAGCCAGGCTCTCAGTGGTTAAGCTTTTATAGATTAGCTAGCTTGGTTGACAGTTCCCACATTTTTAATAATTGCTTGTTGTGCTTTCAAAGCAGACTTTGTTGTAAATATTAAGTCTGGCTGTTGATCTTGATTTACCAGGTTGATAAGAGATGGAGCAGGAGCTGATTTGCAGAAAATGTGACATGATATTTCATTCCAGCAGACTGCTGGAGAAACATGGAGCACTGTTTTGCACTGGGAGCACTGTTAGACATAGACTGAAGCAAAAACATAATCTTCAGTCAACCAACAGTAAAGCATGTAGCAGCATGGGACTCAAACAAGCAAGGAGCGCCGATCACTTGCAGGTAAGTTTGTCAGTTTGGTCAAAAGAAAATCAATGTGTTGTTTTGTGTTCGTTAGCAAATGTAAAAATAATTATTCAAATGGAAATTCTGCTTTCTGCACAGAAGTAGATACACCCACCTTCAGTTGCTCTTGTTTTACAGATGTTAGACTTAAAAGTTTAAAGGTGCATTAAGGAGTTTTACAACCTTAAAAATACTTATTTTCCACCATAAATATGTTACACATTTTTAATGATGTGTACAATGTGCCCTGACATATTCATTACAAGTACCTCTAACAGCGCTAAATTGTCACTTGAAAGTTGCAGTGCCGGTCCGGCACCAGAATTTTTTGGGGGAGAATTTGAAAGGAATGACGTAAAGCGCGCTCTGGCTTGTTAAGTTTCATTTTGTCCGCCATTACTCCGCCTGATGCTTAGTGAGCAACAACTGAGCAGGATCTTCCAGAAAGTAAGAAAAGACTGGCTTCTAGCACTGCCACAGCTCCAGCACAGACTCCACCAGGTAAAAGAAACTTAAATTTTACTTGAGTGCTACTAAACGAGCGAGGAAGGAGTTCCCCTCTTCCGTGCACGCGAGCCACAGGGACGAGTTTTTCACTAAGCTGCATTATGCCCAAGGCCTGCAGGGGGCGCTTTTCGCGTAAAACATGCAAAATCCTTAAGGCACCTTTAAAAAACAGGCAAGTTAAATAAATATTAAGTTGAATTAGTATGCTCAAAAAATAAATCATTGATTTTTTTTCTAAAATGCTATTCTCACCTCTGCCTAAATAAATGCATTCAATCAAATACTGAGGTCTTAATATATCCATTTGCTTGTATAAATTTGTACAGCACTGTGTGAGTCATCAGTGGTTAAAAGCAATTGTTTTTCATGATAATTTTTAATTATTAAATATAGAATATTTGAATATTCTAATAATATAATATCTTGTTTGCGGATGACACCACTCTATTTATACTGGTGAAAGTGTAAATGAAGTATTACGTATTGTAGAGAATGAGTTGAGAATATTATGAGATGGTTCAACGCTAACAAACTGTCTTTAAATATTAGTAAGACAAAATATATGATTTTTAGTTGTAGGAGCAAAGATGCCAACACAACATTGACTGTACAGGGTACTGCAATCGAAAGGACAAATGAAATCAAGTTTAGAGGTGTTTTGATTGATGAACATCTAACATTTAAATCTCGTATAGAATACTTTAAAACAAATATTTCACAAACCATTACTGTGTAGCATAAGGTCAAAGAATCACTTAATAGAATGCCTTGTTTCTATTGTACAACTCATTGATTGTTCCATATCTGACCTATTGTATTGAAATGTGGGGGAAGTGCCTGTAAAACTTATATTGAACCACTTTTCCCTAACAAAAATGAGCCATTCGTGTGGTAATGGAAGTGGATACAGGGATCACACAAATCCAATATTTAAACTATTGAAATCTTTAAAATTCATTGAATTGGTAAAACTCAACCTCCTTAAAACTATGTATAAGTTCAACAAAAATATGACCAGATAAGTTGCAAAACAGATTTTAAAAGAGATAAAGTCAATGTGAATTACGAGCAACTGAAGTCTTTTCATTACCAGAGTCAAGAACCAAACCAAAAAAAGATGCATCACAATCCAAGGAATCAGTTTATGGAACAATCTGACTGTAAAATTAAAATGTCTCAGTCCATTTATAGTTTCAAGAAATGTTTAAAAGAACAATTATTAAAGAGATATGATACTGCTGTATAATGAGAAATTATAATACTTTGATTTTATAAGTATCTTGTGAAATGGTTGTGTTTATAAGCAAACCTTGATGTAAACTGTTGTTTTGTCAATTATTTTATGTTGGTAGGGGCAGACATACGTTTTACTTCTTTCTGCTCCTTTTCATTTAATTAAAAAAATAAAATAAAATAAACAATAAATGAATGAATGAATGAATGAATGAACTTTTCTGATCTTATGTGGCATATTACTGGCCAAGAGAAGGATGACTGTAATAGAATCAGTCTGCAGTTGGAATTAATTTGACTTGAAAAGGTTACATGAAGTTGATTTAATTTTATTCCCATAAGCTGCAGGGGCAACTACAAATGCAAATATTTCTGTTTGAATAGCTGAGAGGTCAACAAAAGGACATCAGTGGATGGAGTACCGTTGATGCCAGACCAGTGTCTCCGGGAGCAGAAGACAAACTGGCAATGTGCCAGACAGACAGTGCTGCCCTGCAATACCTCACAGATGAAGTAATGACATGAAACCTAATATTGTCAAACCGGAACTGCTGTCAACATGTGCAACCAAAAGGTTCATTTGAATCATGCCTCAGGATTAAATCCATCAGGCTATTATTTCATGAGGTTTTTACACCTCATCCTATCAAGTTCGCATAAAAAAACTCTTGTAATATTGGACATATTGTGCAAACAGATAGAATATTATTCATGTTGTTTTAAAACAGATAAACCACATTTTCAGGTGCTTTTTAATCTTGGTATCTTTGCGAATTTTATTATTGAATGTGAAAGTGAAGCTATATTTAATATTTGTCAGTGCAATATAGTTTATTACAACAAAAAATTCATCCACTAAACAATTAACTCATTCTTGTGTTACATGAATTATTTTAAACCAAATCACATCATAATTTATATTATTTAACTTTCAGTTTCACCCAGTGAGGTGCATAAAAGAAAATGCATCAAAATGGTCAATAAGGACAAGTGATAGTAAGGTAAGTAATATAATGCATATAGAAATACAACCTTGAAAATCTGTGTGCATCATTTAAATCAATGGTAAGTTTCTTGAATACTCAGTTATGAGTGATGATCAGTGAAAATGAATTGTTATTTTACTTATTTTTTTCAAAGATAATTTTTAAGAACATTTTTTTTTATTTTTTATGAATGACTTTGTGGTGTAACAGTAGTAACAGATGAATAACCATGGGTGAATTTATAACAATAAACATTTTCACCTTCATTGATGTCCAAGGATAAAGACTCTGCATACCTCAGTTTGTGTTTGGGCACATAAGTGAGTGGGTGTCAGTCTGCAGATCTACTGAAGGAGATAGAGGAGATGACAATGCTTCATGAGCGCCATCTGGCCCTGATACATACGGAAAACCATCAGCTGGAGCAGCAGAGAGATGGTGAGCTGACAACAAAAAAGTCAAAATGTAATGAAACTCTTAAAAAAAAAAGTCAGTAATCCTTAATTATAGTGTCTAATTAATTTATGAATTGTGACATAAATTACAGTAAAAATTAATTTTAGTAGGATTCCAATAAGTTATGAATTGAAGTTTTTAAGCAGAGTTATCTCTTGTGGAAGGTAAACCCAGACGCATGGTATTTGAAATGATGACTGAAGCTACTTATGTAATGGTCACTTACCGCTTTGTTAAAGATAAATTAAGAGCGTAGCAAGTCCTTGGATACTAATACACATACAGTATTTGGAAGTCATTTAAATAGTCATTTAAACATAAATTGTGTATGTGTGTATGTATGTATGTATGTATGTATATGTATATGTGTATATATATATATGTGTACACACACACACCACACACACACACATATATATATATATTTACGTATATGTATATATATACTAAATGCACTTAATTCATTAATTATGGCAACCTAAAGATGTTAAGGATGACAAGGGGTGGGAGTTAACAAGTTATCTTCATCCCACTCCTTTTCGAGGTACACTCATCAAATTGAATACAACCATGTCTAGTTCTTAATTGTAAATATTGTTGTTGGGGTTTTGTTAGTTGTTTTTCTTTTTTTCTTTTTTTTTTTTTCTTTTCTTCTGTTGTTTTTCTTGTACACTACTTCTGTATAATCTTTTTTTTCCCCTGCCCAGTGTGAGGAATTTTGTGTTCAGTATTGTTCAGTATATTTATTTTATGTTGTTTTTCCTGTGCCTCGAAATAAATGTATTCATCCATTCATTCATAAATTTTTGTGATTCAGAGCTGGCCCATCACATAAACAACTTGGCTGAGAAGAGCAGCTCAGTTCACTTGGGGAGTCTTCTGGAGGAGCTCAGACAGCAGGAGCAGAGGACAGAGGATACACTGCAAAAGCTTACTGAACATCTCAGTACATTACAGTACGAACAAACTACTGTCAGTTGTGTGCTTGCTCAGCTAACAAATTCACTAGAGTTTTCAGGGAACTTTGACAGTTTTCCTCTCAGACAGCATCAGCTGAACATTTAATTTAACCTATTTTGTCATAAAATATGTTGGCTTTGTTCTTGTAGGCTGGGTTCTGCTAGACTTTTTTTTAAGCCAATTTAGTCTAAATTCAATAATCCACTTTTGTTGTTGCTGTTAATTTGTCAAGTGCAAAAATGTGTTTTATCTGTTGATTAACCATAGCTACAAAAACATACAAAGATAGATCACAACAATCAGGAACTGATTCAGGCTGAAAACACTCACTTGAAAGAGAAATACCTCAGTTGGGTTCAAACAAAAGTTTGCTTTTTTTAAACACATTCAAATAAAAGATTTATATTTTCTTCCTGCCTACACATGTGTTTTCCTCAAAATCTTTGGTTTCCTGGTCTGCGTACTTTGCATTGTAGAGGCCTGCGACAGGCTGAGACGGACATGCCGACAGAAGATGGGGTGCTGGGGTGGAGTCTGGAGAAGTCTCCACTTGAAGTACCCAACAAGTCCAGAAAAAAGAGTGAGAAATAACTCATTACACTTTCACACATTGCCAACTCAGCTGTGTTCATGCAGGTCTTTAACGTCAGTCAGCTTGATTTTCACTTTTCTATGTTCATGGACAGTAAATTCAGGTTGAATATTTCTTAATGACACCCGAGCACAGACCAGGCAACAAACATGTTGACTCTGACAGCTTTAGTCCATGGTGCAAACATATACTAAATACAGATAAATAAATAAATAAATAAATACAGATCACAAGTGATATTTTTCCCTTGACCTCGACTGACATTTTTTTTTTTTTTTTTTGTTCTTGTGCATAGAGGTGAGGCCTCCTCAACGGAGTAGAAGCTTGGAGCTGTTGATTTTGGAGCAAGAAAACCAAAGACTGGAGATGGAGATCATCAAGATCCAATTAGCCAAAGAGAGACACTGTCATAATGCAGGTCCTTCTTCATGTTTCTTTCAAATGTATTCGTGAGTTGAATTTTCAAAATGAAACATGGGCTAAAGAAAACAAACAATAACAATAATAACAACAACAAGCCCTCTGAGATAGGGCAGCACATGGAAGCTGGATGAGACTATAGTGCTGACCAGCTGGCTGGACATGTTGTGAGAGGACTGCACCCCTCATTCAATTGGTGCGATTGCAATGTTTCTCATCTGCCTCAAAAAATCATATTGTAATCCACCTGTTCCTGAAACTGTTCCAATCTGTAGACAGAAAACAAAACCATATCAAATCTCCATCTGACATGGATGGATGTTTTGATAGATGGAGGGAATGTGGACTTGAGTCGTGCAGAAAATCTGTATATAAATGCAGAATTTTCACAATTGTAAGAAAGATAGTAACTGTCAAAACATCAATTATTTGTACAGTTAAAATTTACAAACTAAAAGGTTTCTGGATAGCAATAATTTCATTCTTTTTTACATGTATTTAATTCCAAAATGAGCCCATATCCACTTTGGGCCATATGAGGATCATAGCCTAAAGAGCACACAATGTCATCTACTGGCCTACGGCTTCCATTGTAGGGGGAAATAAATAATAATAAATAAATAAATAAAGACTTCCTCTTACACTGGAAAAAGAATGAACCACCAAATTTAATCTCCTGAAACTGCAGTAACTGATATTTTACATTTGAAGAGGATTCAATATACCTCTAATAACTGACTGGAGAACTTCGAAAGGATTTGGAAACTTATCATTTTGCATTTGAAACAAGATGTAGGACAACTGTTGGTAGTACTTAATGAGAAGATGCAACACATTATATGTTCGTGATGTTTTTCACCAAATATGGCTTTATACAATGTGTGTAGAAAAGAATACAAGGTCATTGAAATGTTTGTTTCACAATGACAAATATTTGAAACAAATATAAAACTGCAAATGGAATTGCATGAAGCAAATGTTTAAGTAGGAATGGGATTCTCTGCAGTAATTATTTACATTCAAACCCTGCAAATATCATTATAATTTGCTTTAATATTAAATTTATTACTGTATAGCATGTTAAATAAATTAGTAAGTGAATAACTTTCAAAATAATTGTATTATTTATATCATATTTATAATATATTTATATTGATAGCTCTTCTGGCCTTATGTTACCAATAGCATTAATTCAAAAAATAATATTAATTTCCAAGATTGCTTAAAGCTCAATGACTAAAATGGAGATCACTATAAAGCATTACAGGAGGTACTTTTTCACATCTTGGCTTTATGTTGTCCAACAGGTGTGAAGACAGAGGATGAGCTCATTCAGTGGGAAAACCTCGATCTGGCCGAGATGGAAAGAAGAAAAGAAACTCTGAAGCCAAAGAAAGAGCCTTCTCTACCTCCACTCCAAGCCAAAGTCCCTCCTCAGTGCACCTCTTTCTCTGGTACATCTGCATAACTAACAAAATAAGACTTCAAAATAGCAAAATGAAAGACAAATATATTTAATTTACAGCAGCAGAAGCCTGTTTGAATATTAATTTTTAAATGTTAGTGTCTGTGCTCCTGGTTCAGATTTAAAAATGTTTTCTGTCTTACAGCTTCAAAACAAATCCTTCTCACCTGTGGTAGGACACTTTGCAGATACGCTGGACTCTCTTGGACCTGCCCCCTACAACCCTGTGTAAGTTTAGGGCCCACGTCCTTTAAATCTATGCAGAAAAAAACAGAGTGGCACTCTATTTGACATACTTTTATGGGATAAATATACTGAATTTCCATCAATCTTCGATTCCTGCTTTGTTGAGCTGATGGTTAATGGTGATTCCAACAGGCATCTAAACCAACAAGCTCTTCAGAGCCACAAGTTAACTTCACAAGCCTTTGGTTTGTGGAAGAAAAAAAGTCATATCTTTGTCCCTGAATTTACAAACTATTGTTGTCTGGTTTTGCAGTGCTGGGTTTGTGGTTTTCTATGACCTGGTGTTGGGAGTGGAAACCTTTCAGAAGGTGCTGCACCTAGTCCCAGCTGTTTACTCCAAAGATCAAGTGGTGGGACCACCAATTCCACTGCAGCCTGTACAATGCATGGCTTTTGCCCACAATCTCAGCCCTCGAAACAATGTCCGCCTGTCATTCAAGCAGCATGTACCCGGGTAAGGATACGTCTTAAAGAAAAAGGGCTCTTTTGTATATTTTTGACCCAGCAGATTTGGTCACTTTTTCAGTTAACCCATAATAAAGTCATAAAAGATCCAAACTTCATGAGTGCTTTTTGTGACAAAAAAAGTATATGTTACAGTCACTCTATCTGAGAAAATCTGAGTTGTAGAAATAACTGGGGACTCAAGAGAGACATGATATTATGTTCTTTACAAGTGTATGTGAACTTCTAACCGCAACTGGATGATCCCTAAAAAAGGCACAGGTCCCATCTATTACTGAGAGAGAAAATGTGAATGTTCTTTCATATTCTCTTGTAGGCTCAAGCCGTCACCCTCCCTTTCTCTGGTGACAGAGGTGCAGTCAGCAGCAGACTTGGATGTTTATAACCAGGAAGTCTTCAAACTAACGTCCTGCGGCTGGATAAAACTACAACTCTTTGATGACTACAACCAGGTCTCGGAGGCTGCTATGCCTTAACATCCGATCCTGTGTCCGTTACACAAACGTAGATTTTTTTTTTTTTTCTAAACCAGTAATAATAGAATGCTTCAGTCATATAACTCTCAGGATAGGGGCTGTTTGTACAGTTATTCAGAAGCACCTAAACTACAGGGGATGATAACTTAATAGTTTACTATACTTAAAACGAGATTTCCGCATTCATAGCATTAATCTGAAAATAATATATTGGAATGTGCTCAGTCATCTAATTTCATTTAAAAATATTTTGCTCAATTTGGGTTTAAATTCCATTACTATATTAATATGAAAATATCCATCTATTGACATTGAAACATTGCTTGTATGCCTTCTTCTGTCCCCATCGAAAAGCTTCGAAGTGGCCACTGGAGGGTGCCGGTGCGCAGGCTGCCCATCAGCCCTACCCTAAGCAGTATTCAGCTGAACTCACTGCCACAGGTAAGATATTTTTCGGAAATGCCTGTAACACAGATTACAAGCATCACTGTATATGCTGTAAATTTTAATAATACAGAAACCTGCCTGATTATACATTTTTTTTCTCTTTAAAACCTGAGGTGGGGAATATGGAGCTGTGTATTCGCTTGGTTAACGGCCGAGATTCTGACACACAGAGTTTAAGACAGTCTGACCCATGTCTCACCGGGCAGTACAAATATCCACCTGTGGTACGTTAGGAAAGCTTCGACACATCTCAAGACAATGCTCACAGTCTAAAGTTCTAGTCAATTCAAATGTATCCACTCCATTTTAAAAAATTATAAAAGTTGGGAGAATACATAATGCACTATCTGCTTACGGTAATTAAAAGCGGCATATGGTTGAAAGGGACTGTATTTATCTTCTTTATCAGGGTCATGTTAAAACAAAACAGCCCAATCATATCACTTTAAAGACTCATGTGCACCCACACAGTCATTTCTCACAAGGATATGCTGAGCGTAGTGAGCAACAGACCTTCAGTGACCTTAAGTACTATTTTGTATTTGCTCACACATTCTGCATTTCTGTTGCTGAACAAGTAAAACATTAGTTGCTCCGATATACAAGCTTCAGTTCTTCATATCATCTCAACAAAACATGTGATGGATGTGTGATGGATACACTGCACGATGCAACGCCGATTTATGACCAGTAGCAAATCAACTTTTCCTTGTTCAAAGACAGGAATGACATGATGCATGATAAGCACACAAGATAGTGACTGTATCAGTGACTGTTTGGGGAAGAAAGAAATTGGACTACAGACTCACATCTAAAAGGCCTCAACTGCTAATGAAGAAGTTTCAAAACTGAACAAGTTCAGTTGCCTAAATGATACAATAAATTACACTGGAGTGTGCCTATAAACTAATAGCCCTCTACAGATCAATTATGCCTTATGATTTGCATTTTGAGACTGTAAATGACATCCAAATATGATCCTGACTTTATTCTGTATACTAAAACAGTACAGCAAGTCAATACTATTTAAGAAGTGAATGTAACCCCCACCCCCCCTTTTTTTTTTTCTTCAACAAACACAGGAGCAGCCTTCTGCTCCTTCAAGAGTTCAAGAAATGGATGCTCTGCCAGTTTCAGCAGGCGTGGACCAACTCTTAACATCTCTGCACCTCACTGATGGTGAAGATCCCTCATCCAGAGACAAGGCCAACGCCATGCTAGAACTGTCTCCACAACGCCCTGATGGGGAGTGAAATGTTTTGCCCTCACTTCCATTTGAAATAATTTTGACAGTTCAATGCCTAATCGTAGTGAAATCCTAATTGTAAATTTGCAGCAAGAAATGTCTTCATAAACAGTCACACAAAGCATGCAATCGTATGGATAAACACCTTAGCCCGGAAATTGTTTTTACCATCTACAAACCATAGTTGAATAAAGCTTGCCAGAACTGGTAAAATGTTGTTTCCCCTAGCTGTAAACAAACTGGACAATGAACTCAAACTGTATTTGTTGCACCAAAAACTCAAGTGACAGAATGCTTTCAGAAAACCTCATTAATCCAGTCTCATAGTACGAAACCTATTTCTAGATTAGTAAGATTTCTTTTAATCCTGCTGTTGCCACAATTAGGAAATTTTTGTAAGACAAAAAAAAAAAAAGTAAACACCAAGTTGCACTTGAAAATTCTTTATTTAGAACACCCTTTTTTTTAAGTATACAAAACTGCACCAATGTGAAAATTAATCTTATTTACATAAAGTTGTGAAAGGTGGCGAGGGGCTGGACACATGTCGTGCTGGTTTCTGAAAGAGCCGAAGACCATCACACCGAGGGCTCAACTGACGTTGACTGGCTGGCAGGCTGGGAGAGGCAATGACAAAAGGAAAAGTTAACACATTGCGGCTGATAAGCATTCAAGAGAGTGTTTGTCCTGAGGATAAGTGAATTTGTGGAGATCATTTAGCAATGCCAATTGCTGCTTTAAGAAATCTGAAAACTAATCATATGCATTTTCAAATATTAACTTGTGAATGAAAAATCTTTGACGATCATTTTCCAAATGTACCACTTTCACAACTGTGTAATCTTCAATTATATCATTCACCCCTCATTCACTTTGTGGCTACTTCTTACTTTTAAACAAGGGCCAGCTATTTCTCAGTATAGTCTACAAAAACCAAAGGAATCAAACAAGTGTTGTCTGGGGGTTAGGGTTAGCGCATAGATTCCATGTGATCAGTGTTGCCATTTACCTTGTGTGATTTTCCGTCCTGGACTTTCCTCGGGCTTGAGTCTGTGCTGCCATTATCTGTGGGTCCACATTTAGCCCTTTTTGCAGGACTGCCATCTTCAAAACTGTCAATAGAGGCAGTCTGTTCAGAAACAGGAGAACAATTAATGTTGGTTATACATGATGATTACAAAGCACCTTACTACAGAAACATCAATTTCTAAGAGTAATGAAATCACAAGGCACATGTAAAATTATTTAGAAAAAGGTTTTGTATGAGTGAGACACGAGTTGTATGAATGCACAATAATATAAAAATACTTTGGTGGGCCTCACCTTTCGTCTGACAAGGTGGGAGATGTTTGAGACTGGTTTGGAGGAAGAGGCACTGTCAGATGAAGGTTGTGCTTCTGCCAGGCTCTAACATTGAAGGAAAAAAAAAAAAAAAGAATGAGTTATTTGTTTTCAGGATTTAAACATGGTGGTCAGATTTGGAAAGCGAACAAGCTGCATCATCATCATCATCATGTGAAGCCCTCACCTTGCTGGTGGTTGGAAATGCGGCTGATGAAGATGGGCTGCTGTTTACACATGGGAATGCCAACGACGTTGAAGCGCCACGCTGTAAGCAGCCAGGGAAAAGGTAGCAATAATTTGTTTCAGAAGCTTACGCCAACAACGTCAGACTATATAATACTACTGTGTACTCACGAGCGTCTCCTGGATGGCCTGTGAGGCAACACTCGCTGTTCGCTGGCTTTCCTTTGCATCCTCCACTTTCTCTCTGATGTCAGGCAGAAGCAGCTTAAGTTCTTCC
Source organism: Salarias fasciatus (assembly GCF_902148845.1). Classification (NCBI taxonomy): domain Eukaryota; kingdom Metazoa; phylum Chordata; class Actinopteri; order Blenniiformes; family Blenniidae; genus Salarias; species Salarias fasciatus. Next base: position 6,736,421 of record NC_043766.1, on the reverse strand, counting down.
ACTTCATTTTTCTCCTTTGTGGCACCATCTGTTCCTTCTGCTGCATCGATCAACTCCTGTAACATGGCTACAAGGAGAAAAGCCCATAATATAAGACACTTCCAAATGGTCTCCATTAAGCTCGGTGCCCGAATAGAAACCACGGCTTTCACATAACTGGTAGCCACTTATAAAAGTTCAGAAAATCCTTGTAACAAGTAAAAAAGAGCATTACCCATTCGAGTCTCAAGGACTTCAATGGAGTTGTTGTAGTGCTCGACAGCCTGGCTGTATTGATCCATATAGCAATATGTAGTAGCAACATGGTAGTGGGTTTCAGCCAGCAGACGACTGTGGGGAGGCAAGAGCTTCAGCTGCAAGGCAAGACACTCTTGAAAGTCTTCCAGAGCCTGGGGATAGTTGCCTGCGAATGGAAACACACGTTAGTTTAATGTAGAGTTTGTTGAAAAATACGGCAATTTAAGAAAATATTCTTGGTTGATTAAACTTCGGCCTGAAATGTTTTGTGCGCGTCCATTCCCAAACTTTCACTTTTACAGAAAAATCCTTAAACACCTGTCAGCAAATGTCATTATGTCTACAAATAAGCAGCCAATGTATTTGTTGTGCAAAAACATAAACAAAAAAGCCTTGTGTAAGTCTTGAGCCTGGTGTAAATATGAGGGATAACTATCTTCATGAGACTAAATTAAACTTTAAAAAAAAAAAAAAAAAAAAAAACATTCAAAGGGGGCCCTGTGTGACTGAAGAGGAAAATCCACAGAACCTGATGTGAAAAACGAAGCTTAAGAGTATTTTCACACTACAATCTTCAGTTTACTTCCCAGGAACTACTAGATTTGCCAAAAATGTCTAAAGCCAAAACTGATAAATGCAGCAGGCTTTATTCAAAAATGATTACACAAAAATTAAAAAAAACAAATGTGTCCTTTCAAATGAAAGTCAGATGGCTCTTTAAACTGACGGCATGAGAATGGGAATAAAAATGTATATCAAAATGGCAAAATATATTGAGCAAATTATTTTTACCACACTGAGATCAATATACACACACACAGCTACCTTGAATAAATAGAACACACCCGACTCTGTGCTGACTTCTCCTAGTTTCAGATATGTCTGAGCTGCCATCAGCTGGTCATCTTTACTTTCTCTTCTGCAGAGATAAAAGAAAGATTATGAGCAGACACTGAAGTGCCAAGCCAATCTCAATAACACAAACTTCATTTTTCAGTATTCAAATTATAACAATGTTTATACCTTTTGTAGATGACTTTGGCCACTTCCAGCATCTCCCATGCCAACTGCAAATTTCCAACATCATCTTCCTGAAAAAGTAAATCCATTTAGTCAAAAGCACCTTTTTATTGTTACATCCAGTGCTTTCATTCAGGGGGTCAGACTTTATTTTGTCCCTTTTCTTCATCTGCATCCTCGTCATCGTCATCGTCATCGTCATCGTCGTCGTCATCCTCCTCCACCTCCTCGTCTGTCGAGCAAAACAAGTAAAAACTTACCGGGGAAGTTGCCACCCAAAATACTTTAAAAACAAACTGAAGTTAGGCGTTCATTCCTTAAAAAGGAATTCAGACTGGACACAACACTTATGATTTTCATCTTCACTTCAACTTCAGATTTGCAGAGTCTTAGAGTTTCCCCTCTGACTGCTACATGTTTTTTTTAGCTCAACTACAAACTTGTCTGTCCGACGTAGCACATGGCAACTGATCTAAGAAAAACATTTTTAAAACGCAAACATCAAATCTCCTGGTAGACACCAGCATGATGTTTTAATTTATTAACTATTAACTTAATAACCTCCATAGCCCTGATCGTGTCTGCAAGGAATCCAAATAAACTCAGCGATCTCTTCAGGAATAAATTTCCAAAAAAAAAAAAACAAAACACAGGATCGGAGTATTCTACAACAAACAATGTGCACCAACCATCAATATCATTTTCCCTTTCAATACTTGAGTTGGTGGGATCCCCTTCAGGCTCCGATTCCTCTGGAATACTTTCCAGTGCAGTACCGAGGACACCACTCTCCATCCTATCCAAACATGAAAAAGGATAAAACTTTCTTCAACAATGGTGACTCTAGCTAAAAAAAGGAAAGGCATTTTCACACTTCCTCATCTTAGGGGTAATATGTTCCAATATTTAAGTAAGTTAACACACCTGGCAAGCTCCAGGAGTGACTTCCCACACAGGAAGTAAGCCTCCCCACATTCATGAGCAATGTCGCCATATCTAGAAGCCCTAAGAGGTAGACAGGAGAAATGACCAACGGTAGAGGTTTGATTTTTTGTTCAAGCTGTATTCTTCTCAGTACAGTTCATGATCGTCATCCCATCATTTTAATGTTTCCTTCACAAAAAGCATGTCAAAACCTACACATTATGTCACCTTTCATTTGCGATTAACCAAATTGTAGAAAATATATAACCAATCAAACCGCCTAAGAGAGATGCTTTCTTTGTTGAAGATGTCATGAGAAGGCAATTAATGACTTGCAGTCGTGCTCTGTCTCCCCACGAGGACTCACAGCATGCCACAGGCACTCTGGAACATGTCAACAGCAGAAACAACGTCTCGCATCACAAGATGGCGGTTCCCTGTGCCGATCAGTCTCTTTGCCTCCTCCATCACGTCACCAGAGCTACGACTGAGGAGAAAAGGATACGTTAATAATGTTAGCCAACAGATGTGCTTCTCCCAAATCTGGTAACGATACTCACCTGTCTGTTGATGACGCGCCTGGTGTTCCCTCCTCACTGCAAGAGTTTAAACTTGAGTTTAGGTAACAACCAACTGAAGTTTCTCCAACACATACAATTAGTCAGGATATTTCAATGGATTTATTCAGGGTATGTTGACATTACCAAATCTAATAACAATACTCACCTGTTTGCTGATGAGGAGCCTGGTGTTTCCTCCTCACTGCAAGAGTTTAAACTTGAGTTTAGGTAACAAACAACTTAAGTTACTCTATCCCATACAATTAGTCAGGATATCTCAATGGATTTATTCAGGACATGTTGACATCAAATACAATTAAATCTTGCATACACTATTCCAAAGATGGCCTCAAAATGTTTATATTTGTTCAGAAAAAGAAGAACACAACCGACGTAACACTGACACGGATAACAGGACCAAGTCTTTTTTTAATTATTATTAACAAAAGACACAATACAATACAAACTCTCGTGGAGGAAAAAAAAACCAGTGATACTTCCAGTTTTTCTTATGTCATACTACATACTGAACACCAATAAACAAAAACACAGTTGAACAAGAAAAGAAACAGAGACTAGGGGGGCACATAGATATCTAAAAATGAACTATAAGTTGGTAAATGTAATTATAAAGAAAAAATGAAAAACCAGAGGAGTTAACCATACAATGAAAAGTAGCTTAGAACAGGAGTGCCTTAGACATCATATGAGAGATCATACTAGCTGCCTTCCAGTCTTTTAATCTAAGTAATGCTGAATAATACAGTTTAAATTCATTCATGAAACATGAAAAAGAGGGTTTGTTCCCTCTCCATTTACTACAGTGGATGTGGTATTTGGCTAGAAGGATGACAATATTTATTATATTGGAGTTAGACGAGCTTAAATTGTCCATATAGTATAAGGTGTGGGAAATGTTTAAGGTTGAAATCTTTAGTTTAAAGATAACCAATTTTTAATACTAAACCAAAATTGTTGTGAATAGTGACATGAAAAAAACAAATGCTCCAAAGTTTCATCGTCAGAATTACAAAAGGTGCAAGGATCAACATTAAACTTAAATCTTCTTTTAAGAAATTGGGCTACCGGATATATGTTATTGATTATTTTAAAGTGAGTCTCTTTCACTTTAGGAGGAATAGGCCATTTTATGAATTTTGAGTAAGCGTTGGTCATAATAGACTGATTATATTAGGCAGCTTCCTGGGTAAGGCTCTGTTATAATCATAGTAGATCATTTGTTTTATGGCTTTAATAATAAAGTTATTATTACACTTAACATCAATTAAGTTATAATCATTCACTTTTAAAGCTGGGAGTGATGCAGTCACATCGGAATATAAGAGGGTATTTCTAATTAACTGAATTAATCGTAAAGGGATCACTTTGCATACCTTTTGAAAATCCTTAAAGGAACACTTTATATTGTATTTCTCTATAAAGGTTGATAAGTTTAGGAGATTTCCATGACAATCTAATATATCTTTCACAAAAATAACACCCTTTTCGTACCATTCCTTCTTAAATATTGATTTTCTACCAATTATTACTCTGTTATTCCACAGAGTGGATCCATGGGGAGAACAGGACCAAGTCTGACTGTTGAGGTTGCAGAGATGTTGTCGTTTACCAGCAGTCACGTGACCGTGAACATCACAAATTAGCGTGCACTGAACATCCACTATTATTACACCGGCAGTGGGAAATAATCCACAACAGTGTGCATCGGCTTATATCTTTTCAAGAGGGACGCGAGGGAAAAACTGTCACTTGACGTTGTAAACCACCACCAGTGTCATGTTGTGTTGTTAGCATCCTGCTACTCTACTAGCTTGACAGTCGCTTATCGCGATGCCAGTTGCGATCAGACACCGCGACCACTCAAATACCAAGTTCATTTAAAGTCTACATCTTTAACCACGTCTGCGCACCTCACACCATTACATAACTGAACATACCCAATGCAGGCAGGACGAGATTAGCCCCGCTGTCAAGCTAAGTGCTAGTCGCGCACAAACTCCAGTGAAGAACTGATTTCTCACCTCTCCGAGCTCGACGGAGCGGGCATCGCATTGGGCATCCTCACGAGGCACGAAGACAAGGTGAGAAGACACGCGGGGGGTCTCCCACAGCTTAATAAGACGCACCTGGACGTACTGAGGGCGCGCTTCCTTTAACGCGAGGGTTTCTGTTTCCGCTTGAATTCGGACGCGGGAGAGAGATTCTTAAAGGGGCCGCAGCACCAGGGTGGTGAAAACAATGCATTGCAAGACTTGTCAATCAATCAATCAATCAATCAACCAATCAATCAATCAATCAATCAGTCAATCAATTTATTTTTGTATAGCCCAGTATCACAACAGTTGCCTCAGAGGGCTTCAAGATGTTACATTGGCTGGTAAAAATAAAACCAGTGAATAAGCATAATGTTAATATGTCATATTCACAGTAACGAGACAAAAACGAACCAACCCACCGCCTTAGACCCTTGTCACTGGCCTTTCTTATTAGTTAGTTGAGCCTGTTGGTGTGTTGATGTCTCCACCCTTTTATTTATTTATTTGTTTATTTAAAAAAAAATGGTGTTTGGTGTTATGCATGTGGTGTAAATTGATATATGGTTGTTATACTGTAGTATGTTGTAATTATGTTATTGTATAGTAATTATTATGGGGATGACTATGTGGTATGTGGGGGCATATATTGTGTATTTATAAGGATATCTGCACAGTATATGCATATTATATTAGGTCATATTATGTCATTATATTATAGGATGTTCTTTGAAGTATGATTTTAAAACTTAAAAAGGGGTAGGACTCTTTAAAAAGTCTTTACTTCTTCCTACTCCTTTTTTCGAACTGTGTTGTTGGTTTTCTCTTTGTTGTCTTTGATTTGCATTAACTTTTTATCATTTTTTTTTCTTTGTATGTACAAATTAGCTACATACGTTTATACAGGTTCGAAAAATTAATTAATTAATTAATTTAATTATTTAATTATTCATTAATTCATTCATTCATTCATTCATTCATTCATTCATTCATTCATTTATTGAGGTTGAAGCTTGAGATCCAACCATTTCTCAAGTGATTTATCATGTCACGAATGTATTGTCACTTGTATAGATTTTTTTAAAAATCGCAAAAACAAAATGTAGAGCATTATCAACGTTCAAAGAAATCATCTTTAGGTGGGTTTGTTTGTTTACTTTTACAGTATCCATAAGACTTTTTTCACAATTAAATCCTTCATGTAAAAGATTAATGCATGTATATCAATACATATTCAATGCCACTTCTTTGGCTTGTGTGGAAATTGGTATTATTTTTTTCTCATTAATTAGCAGAATTTTTTTTCAGCTGGTTCGGAACCATTTCTGGTGAAACCTGCTGTAAGCAATGAGTGGTGGAGGACCGACACTGAGCTTCTTTCCTTCTCACTCATAAAATTTGCATTTTACACATGTTGGAATTATGGAGTTCAAGTAAGGCCCTATTGCTGTATGGGATTACCTGGCTGTTGGCTTTTTCTTTGATTGATTCCTTGTTTTGAATTTTTTATGTTTTCTTTTTTATCTTAACCCTTGGATTGTGTGAATGTGGCCCATTCCCAGCTCTGAAAGGAAATTACTTTTGTAGCTGTATTTGATATGCTTATTTGTACACTTGCAATAAAAAAAAAAGTTACACCAGGAAAACAAACATCATTACACATCACTAACATTTCGACAGGGGGAGACAGTGTTCAAATTTTTCCATTTAAAAAAAAATCTACTTTTCTCACAACTAACAATCAAGTTCTGAGTCTCCTTTGCAGAAACAGCTTTAGTGGATAGCATTTAAACACACACCACACACACACACACACACACACACACACACACACACACACACACACACAAGCATGTAACAGAATTGTGGCTAATGATCATATAAGGACGTGACTGGTAAATGAGCTACATTTTCAGTCAGTGTTGTGTTTTCATATGGATGGTGGTATTTTGAGAAAATTAATTGAACTTGTGCACTTTTTATGAGGAGGGGGTGGGGTGTGGGTGTGTGTGTGTGTGTGTGTGTGTGTGTGTGTGTGTGTGTGTGTGTGTGGGTGGTGGGGCGGGGGGGGGGGGGTTTGCACAAGGTGAGGCGGACTGTGGGAGACAGAAAGAGAGAGAGAGGGAGGGAGGGGGTCGCAGTGAGCTGCAGACAGACTCATTCACTGGCCGCAGATTAAGTTTTTCAACTCACGCGGCTCGGTGGCACTTCCAGGAATTCACACAACTGTCCCGACTCTCCTCTCCCCACTGACATGTTGCAATGTTCCGCGCAGCCTTTTCGAAACGTGGACCTGTTTGGGGTAATTCTGCTGTGTTGGGTCGTCTTGCCGAGGACTGGCTGCAGATCAGCCGTGCAGACAGTTTGTCCATAGGTGAGACAGCCTACATGATGCGCCAGATTGGCCGGTGGAGCTGGTGCCAGACAGTCCGGGACAGGGTCAGTCATGTGTGAGTGTGTGGGGGGTCCCCGCCCTAATCTAAATGTGTCTGATGATTTTTATGCATTGTTTTTCTCTTTAAAATTGTTGTTACTTATTATGATTAGTATCATTATTATTTTTGGCTGTTCTTTTGTTTGGTGGATTTGTGATCCTGTATTTGTAACCTTTATATAATTGTTGGTCTGTGTTTGAACACCTAACAGCTTTGAAATAGAAGATTAAACTCACAATGGAGATATTGCAACAATCATGTATACAAACCCTTTAAAGAGTGAAAGGCTAGTTGAAAACTAACAGAAATAGTGTGAAAGACATGCATAAGCTCGGTAAACCACAGCTGACTATAAATGATGGTGTCAGTCTTGTAACAAAAATATGGATGTCTATTATAAGAGCAATATATATATATATATATATATATATATATTATAATATATATATATATATATATATATAATTTTTTATTCCACAATGAGAGCTCGTCCTTGTGTCTGAAGTCGCTGCCAGGGAGTTACTATACAAGTTCATACTTAATGGGGCATTGCTAAAATTTATGATGGAATTACATTTTGACTGTTATTTTTCCTATCAATTTTACAATGACAGTAGGATGGAATAATTAATATTTTTTCAGAAGCAATAAGAGTGTTCTTCAGCCCAACAATGAAAGCAGAAACATTCAATGTACTGTAAGAAAGTAATTTGAGTGGTGCTGATAATTTCATTATTCCGCAATGAATCTTGTGTAGAGCGTCTGTATATGCATTGCAATGAAGACTTCTTTATTTGGAAAATACACTCAATAGTGAGAAGTCATTGTAGAATTTATAAACTATGTGCTACTTTTCTGCAAGCTTAAGTATAGCCATCAATTGATTAGCCAGAGAAAACTAAGTTTTAAACATGTTTTTCTCTTATGTGATTGGCTCTTTTCTTCTGCAAAGACATAGAAATAAAATAACCTAACCTTATTATGAAGCTGAAGCTTTCATTTGGAGACACAAACTACATGTTCTGCATATTGCAAGGGGTTGTGAATGAAAATGTGTCCATACAAACTCCAATATATGAAAAATGCACAAAGGTGTTATATGTGAGTACACGGGTTGCTGTTGCAGTGACTTTAGTAGTTTCTATAAAGTCACATTTAGCCTGTTGTATTTGCCGATTTTATCTGGCACTTGCATGGGGGTTAATATTTTTGAGTAAAAAAAAATAGAGAGCATCAGATTAGAAGTTTACTGAATCATGATTGCTCTTTAAGTTTTGAGGGCTTTGTTTGAAAGCTGTTGAACTTTTGCAAGAATAGACTTATGAGAATAAGTCTGCTTGTGTGTGGGGTTCAAAAGCAAGTATGGCATACAACACCATTAACAGTAAAGAATAACAACCACAGTAATGTGCTCTGTTGTCAGGTCCTGTGTGAATGTGTACCAAGAACAGTTCTCTCATCTCTCTCCTTCCCCTTGATCTCTGTCAGCTGGCTGTCAGCTTGGTTTACAGTAGACTACTAATGTCAGACTTAAAACACATGCACACACACACACACACACACACACACACACACACACACACACACACACGCACGCACACACTGAGTTTTCGCTCAGTGCACATGCCATCGTGTTGTGTTGGCTCCCAAAAGTCTCTTTGTATAATTAATCTTGTGAGGTCATGAGGGTTTCTGCTGGACATGCTACAGGCCCCTAAATTAATTCAAGCAATTACCAAGAACGAGCCCGCTTTGTTGTGATGAAATGTGGAGAAAATATTTTTCACACTTCTTTCCATTAGGATTCAGTTAGAAGCAGCAGTAGTTTCACTTGTTGAATATTTCTGTGGTGACAAAAAAAAAAGAAATTCAACAAACTTTTCTAGATGTATATATACATTGATGCATTGGAGCAAAGAAACTTATAGAAATGATTTGTTCTTTACTTAGAAGTCTGTTCTTTATCTGACCACACAGAGGTGTAGCAATCACAGTTCTTTCTTTAAAGTAAGAAGGCACAAGAAAAAATTGGACTTCCTGTGTGGAGTTCACATGTTCTCAGTGTGCTACTTGGGTTTTCTGTTTGACTGCAGGTTCCTCCCTCCATCCACAAGCAGGCTTTTAAGGTCAATTGCTGACTTTAAGTTGCCTGAATTGGATGTATGAAAGTGTGAGTGTGTGAGACTGCCTGTGGTGGACAGCCAACCTTGCAGGATGTACTCTGCTTCTGGAGAGAGTCAGCTGGGATCGTATCCAGGCCTCCATTGCCCAATGTGCAATGCAGGACCACCAGAATAACTATTATTTGAATTTAGCAATAAATGTATGACAACCTTGAACAAAGACAGAACACACAAACTCCACATAACCGTCATTGTGTTGTTATAAGACTACTTACCGCAACACTTCTTTTTAATGTAATTTTTTTTTTAATCCAAAGAAGCACTAGCCAAATGACTCAATTCAAACCAGTGCAGAAAAGGAAAAATGTATTATTCAACATCAATAGTTTGTGAAAGTGTCCATGTTTTTCATAAAATGTGTGTGACCACCAAATGACCAGGACTGACATTTATGTGCACTTTGGCTATATCTACATTTTTAGCAGATATATTATTTGATGTGACTTTCTGCCTTTCAGATAAGTCTCTGTGTGTGTCCACCCCGGGCCTAGCTGCTGTACCAGTAAGATGGAGGGTAGCTACATGGCAGCTGTTCGCAGTGAGACGCAGCAGAAGATGCGATCCTTCAGTTTTGAACTCAAATACCTGATCGCTGGACACACCAAGGCTTACCAAGGTAAGAAATTAGTGGCAGAGTAGATATGAAATCAATTTATTTCTTAAGGAAAGGACAAAACATTGTGAAGTTTAATACAGTTTGGTATACTGAGCAAATTTTAAATACAGAATTAAGCAAATTAAATGTACTGTGTGAAGTGATTTAAAGTTCAGTGCAAGTTTTTTTCCCTCCTTTTTTTTTAAAATACATTTATAATTTTCTCAACCTTTTTAATTATTTAAGATATTGCAAATATATTTCCACTCAATTCAGAAAAACTGTTATAATTCTGAATCTTTTGAATAAACACTGTCTCTTGAGTCTTTGCACTCAATATAGATGCACAAATGAAATAACATGATAAAATGATTTTACCAGGGATTTTTTATTAATTAAAAAAGTGAAAGATATAATTTGTAAATATCCATTAATCATTTCAGTACTCAAAAAGACAGAATAAATTAATTTTTCAAGTATTTATTGAGTGTAACATTAATATTATATATACATAAGCTTTATTTCATAACAGAGCATGTGGACACATTTTGAAGACCAAATAAAATTTTAATGTGTGATGCTATGACCACTGTTAAAGTAATATTCTAAAATTTGTTGTAAATTCAAATAGCTGAGAACAGTTTTTCTTCATATCATTCATTACCATTGCAGGAAAAAAAACCTTTCACAGAATAAATCAGTAAATATTTTATATTCATTGATTAGAAACAGATATTTTTTTCAAACAATGAACTCCTCTCGTTTTCAGTGCAGTGGCATGTTTTCTCATCAGGCCTGAAGGCAGAGTGACACCAGTGGTGATTTCGGTGTTGGTGCGGCTCTGTCAGGAGGCTGCAGCCCTCTGTCATTCTCACTTACTGTGGTCATCACGGAATATCTAGTTTGTGTCAGGGTGGTGGTGTGAGGCCAGTTTATTTTGTGAGGCGCCACAGTGGCTAGCCAAACAAACAACTGATGTTCGATTGAGTCTTTCAGAGAGCAAACTCTCAGAGGGAGCAGCGGAAAACTTTGTTACAACTCTCCGCGCTCTTTCTCCATCCGTCTGTCTCTGTCACTGCGATAATCAGGTTTTGTTCTTGACCAATGAGAGAGCGAGGCACGAAGAATGTTTACATTCAGCACGTATCCGCGGCGAAGTGTTGTTGCCTTGGGCAACAGCCGGTCTCTAACGGGCTGCTCTGAATAGAAGGAAGAATACTCTGCTTGTCCACTTGTCTCTCAACGCTATTCACCAGTCTGAGTGTAAGCATGTGTGTCTGCGTGCGTGTGTGGTGTGGTGTGTGTGCTCATCTAGGGGGGAGATTATGAGAATGGTTGAGTTGATGAAAGCCACCAGACAAGGATGGCAAACATGTACCCTGTTTTTCCTCTATCTCTCCCCCTAATACTCAGGCTCATTCTTAGAAGATATTTATGGGTAAACCATTCCACGGGTACAATTTATGCATAACATTCATACTGTAGAAAAGGCTGAAGTGAGACGAAACTGCAACGGAATAGAGACAAATTTAAAGTTTGTTGAGAGATCACTCTTAAACATTGTTGGTAAATGTCTAAAGATGTTCCTTTTTTGGAGGTGCAGACAACCTGGAAATGTCTTTTGTGCAGCTATCGATTATAAACGTTGAAGAAAATAGAATTGAATCCTGCTGAAAGGCAGTTGGTGAAGTAAATTTAAACAATTAAATTGAATTAATTTTGCACAGCCTCTTCCTCAACAGCTGAGCCGGGTCACAACGGATCTTCTTTCCTAAGCACAGTGATTATAACCCACAGGAGAAACTGAGACATGCCCACAGAGCTTGTAGCCGGGCTCTTTTTACACCCCATGGATTACTTTGTCCTGTGTGTGTGCATGTGTGTGAGTACAGATGTATGTGTGGCAAGAACTGAACTGTCTGGGGACCTAAATCTGTTCACACACCCACATTATCATTATTTGAGACTGGTCTTCTTTCTGGGGACCGTAAAAATGGCAATTATTCTTCTTCAAAGCCGAGCATTTGGTTGAGGTTAGACAAGTAACAATTGGTAACTTTAAGTGCATGAATTTCGTGTGTGTGTGTGTGTGTGTGTGTGTGTGTGTGTGTGTGTGTGCATAAATATGTGTCTGCATGCTTGCGTGTGTTTCTCCTGGCACTGCCTGACCTTCCTGCCCTCATGTCCACATTGCAGCTGTTGTCCAATCACAGGGAGTAAAGAACTAATCACATGACCCTCCCTTGAGTAGTCTTTGACATGTTACTTGATGCAGTCTGTGTTTGACTTGTTCCTAATAGATCATGTGCATGCAAACACATAAAATAAAAGAGAGTGGCTCTCTATAAGTGTTTCACTCTGAAAAGGCTTGCAGTTGCAGCTGCACCAGCCTCCTGCGCGTTGTTAAACCCGCTCAGCTGAAATACTGCTGCTGTCTTGTGCATTCATTGCCTCAAGTGGGGGGGTTTGACTCATTTAATGATTTCCCACATAACTTGATGTCAACTGAGGTGTCTTCAGCCTCATGACACACACACCCTCCTTCTCTCTCTCCCTTAAGTGTAACTTAATGATAGAGGGACTTTAATGAATTAATAAGCAAATAGGCCTACCTACATGTCCTTGTGTGTGCATGCGCCTACAAATGCATGTGTGTGTTCGTGAAGATGCCTTTGGTCTGACATCATCCTTTTTTTACAGGTTTTACACACAGAGACACACACTGTTGCAGCCTCTCTAAAGGGCAGGGTGCTCTCCTCTTTATTGGACCCTGTCTGACATAGGAAGCACGTTGGATCATGAGATTGGGCTCTCATTATCACCCGACTATAGATAACAGAGCAGTGAAAACAAACTTGGGGGATGAATCAAGTATGAACTATTTTGGCTTGTGAGTGAGCAGGAAAAAGTCACACCAAGGTCGGTTACACACAGCTCGTGTAACAGGACAAACAAATGTATATACAGGAATGGAAACACCACCTCTCATTTAGATGTAATGCTGGTTGCATGCCCCCCATTTAAATGTATTTCACTTGAAGATACGGTATCTTTGAGAAGAGGTCATTAAAAAGTAAGATGGACAACAAAATGATGAATGGCCACCAAAAAAATACTCACAAAAGAATTAGATAGCAATGTCTTCACAGCTAAAAAAAAATACCTGTTCAGGATCTTTCTCAGGGGGAGTGGGGACATTACCCCTGTGCATGTGGAGGTTTTCTTCAAGTACACCATACTGTATATGAATACTGTTGTTACGGTGAAAATTTATTTTGTTTGTTTTGCATATCTCTGGGTCTTCGCGCCACACCTGATTTGATCCTATCATGAACACATTGCTTCTCATATTATAAGCTCTTGAGTTACCAAGGCTTTGCAAGTCCTTTTGCCACGCCAAGGTTGCCATCCGTGATGAGGGGCTCATATATGGAGTGAGTTTGATTATCCAGAAGACACTTGAAGTCAATTTTCTACTTGTCTGTATTGAGAGGAGCCGGTTGAGGCAGTTTGGTATTTGCTACGAAGCCTCCTGGTCCCTTCTTCCGTTAGGGGTCCATCAGGAAGATATCAGACTGGGCCTCCACCCTGCTGGAGAGTTCATGTCAAAGGAACTTGTTGGATCCCTTCAGAAGATAGGGGTACTTTTATGGGACTAGGATGTCTGCAGTTCTTGGCTCTCCAAACTGCCATCCTGTCTATTTGGACCCGGTGGGAAAGACGATGGATGGATGGATGGATGGATGGATGGATGGATGGATGGTTTTACTGTCAGAGGTTTTTATTGTCCTTGTTGAACGGTATCTTTTAGCGTAACTGAAATCAATTGAATAGTTGTTTTTTAATTTATGTCAGTGTGAACGTTCTGAATATCCTGCTGCTCTTAAACTTAAAAATACATTTACCATTCTCCATGTACCAATGAAGCAGTCTTAACTTCACCCTGAACTCGTTAAAAAAAGGGGATAGGAAAGCCAGTTAAAAAAAAATAAAAGTAGCGAAAAAAAAAAAAAAAGCAAATTTGTGTATTGCTTCTGAATGATTGAACGTTCAAGCTCCATGGAATCATTTCCTGTAAAATTGCATGTACAATTCTTAAGCTATGAGAATGGGCTCTTAAAGAAAAAAAATAGATTCTGCAAATGGTTTTTGGTGCTATTGTTAATGTTTCAGCTAGTTATTTATTACTTCCCACACTGTTGTGTGCCACAGATTGAACTGATGATCAAATCCTCTTGTCTTTTTTCTTCTCTTCTCTCCCGTCCCAGAGACCTTCGAGTCACTTGTTTCTTTTACATCAAATCTGACCAGCAGTCTGTTTGACAGTGCCTACTCCACTCTGGCCTCTGACTGTCACCCCCTTGTGCTTCAGTTATTCAATAACATCAAATCCCACCTTTCTGGACAAGCCAATGCCTCACTGGACAACGCTGTACGTCAGTTCTACAATGACCTCTTCCCTCTGGTTTACCGCCGCCTGTTGAACCCTGGGATCGGCCACACGTCAACTCAGATCTCCTTTCATTCTACCAATCACGACGACTGCCTGCGGATGACACAGCAGGACATCAGCCCATTCGGACTCCATCCTCGCCTTCTGGTCAGCAGCCTGTCCCATGCGCTCGAACCGGTCGAGCATTGAGCCAGTTGTTGAGACTTGCCGGGGAGGTGCTGAATGCAACCGAGAAAGTGGCATTGTCCAGAGAGTGTGGACAGGCTTTAGTGAGGATGCAGTACTGCTCCCATTGCAGAGGGCTGACGCTGATACGGCCTTGTACGGGGCTGTGTGTCAACATCATGAGAGGGTGCCTGGTAAGTCTGACTGCTCACTGTTTCGTGTGTGTATCTTTTTAAATGCATCTATCTGCGTTGTTTTTGCAATGCATAATCAGAAACTTGATTCATTTTAGTGTAGAATTCCGCATTTACAGGAGTACGTCAGTGTGTCATCCATCACTTTATCAGGTGTTTTATATTTTTAGAAATGCACGAGTCTTATGAAGAAATTCTCTCTTTATTTTTGAAAGAATTTATTTGTAAATTATAGCCGTAGATATGATTTGGGTTTAATAAAAAAAGAAGATGCAAATATTAGCAGAGAAATTTCAACCCCATGGGACTGTAACAGTAGCACTGTTGATTCTGCATGCATGCAGAGATTTTTTTCAGTGTATATTGATTAATTTATACGCCATGGTATCTGCATGATATTCATGATCTCTGTCACTTTGTACATTTGTTGCTACACAGATTTCTTTGTGAAGTTACAATGATTTGCATGTATCTTTAAGAATTTGTGTGTTTTTATGATTAGATATGTGCATGTGTCTCTACTTCCTTCAAGCTAGTACTAGGGTCAGTTTCTCATATGCTGGGGTATGACATTAGGATGAATTGCACAGTGTCACTATCCACTGAATCAGTGATGACACTTCAGTATTCAGCAGTCATTTATATTATATTATCCATGTCTGCAACTGGTGCCTTCAGGAAATAGATATAGATAGAAGATCAGGTTTGATTTTACTCATGTGCAGGGAAATTGCTGGGATTTGATGCAAATAGAGAATGGGTCAAGAAGAGTTAAAATACATGATTCAACATTTAACTTTTATAGGAATCTGCAACCCATTGTTTTGTTACATTGCATTTTCTGCTGCATTTCTCTTGTGTTAGTAGCTGTGGATTGTGCCTGGATAAGGACTGCGGTTGTTGTCACTTGCATGGTTGTAATTTCAATCCCCCTTCTCACCTGTCCATATTCTTTTATGTTTTTTTGTCCTTGAGCAAAGCACTGAACCCCAAACTACTCGCAATGGAACTGCAGCATCTTGCATGGCAGCCTGAAGAAAACTGTCATCATGAACATCATGAAATAGATAACTTACGAGTCAACAATACAATTTTGTGCTGACAATTTTTTAAAAGTTGTGAATTTCCATGTTCTGCTTCTAAGAAACTCAGACTACAGATTATAAACAACCTTAAGCAAGTCAATTTCATGTCTTCATAGTGACACAGTATGTGTGAGCCATGTCCCTTTGACAGGACTTGCACTAATTGAGGGCCTGTTTAAGATGTAATTGGACTACACTTACATAGCACTTTTTACACTACATGAACAGAGCCCAAAGCCCTTTACACTGCAATATCATATTCACCCATTCACACACCAGTGGAGGTGGATGCACTTATATAGCCCTTTTTAAATTGCATGAACAGAGCCCAAAGCCCCAATCCAAAACTGGATTGATTGATGGATTGATTGATTGGTTGGTAAAGCTGTTGCATTTCATCGATGAGTAATTCTAGCAACGTCTGACAGACAGACAATAGCAGCGTATCAGTGCTTCAGATTTGTTTTGAAGTATTTCTGGATGGAAGGTTTCAATCGCTTTTTGAGCGCTGAGCTCAAAATAATGACTATTAACACGTGAGAACACATCATCTTCAAAGTTATCAGAAAGCATCTTTGCAACATCAAACACAATGTTTCAATGAGCAAGTGATACATGATTAAGCGTGTGTGATAAATTTCAACTTTCCTTTTTAGAAGTTGTGCTCTAGTTAAGATAAGTAACCTAGGATTTGAAACCTAGTATGTTTTCCCTGTGCCTTTGTGGATTTTTTTTCTTCTTTCTTTTTTTTTTTTTTTTTTCAATGGACTGGAGCATTCTAATGCTTTGGTTAGTTAGGTTTGATTGTCTTTCTCTGTTTGACCTGTGATGAACAGAGGCCTAAGATGTTTCTTGCTTCTTGCTGTGTGTTTCTTGAAACAACCAGCAATTAGTTAGTTTGGTCTAGAAGATCTGTGGTGGTTGACAAAATAAAAAGTCCTTCACAGAGTATTCTCATTAAATAAATCCATTTTACTCCAAATTAAATAAATAACTGAATAACTAAATAAATAAGTACTTTAGAAACGACTGACAAGATTAGTATTTTGATTTGTGTCACTCAAGCCGTTTTCCTTTCAGTATTTCTGTTGGACTGGAAAAATCACTTCCCATGTGAAAATGAATTGAAGTTTTTCCATCAAAGTTTGCAGGGTAGCAATAATCTACTGAGATCTGAGTGTGTGTGTGTGTTTGTGTGTGTGCGTGCGTGCGTTGCTTAAGACTTGTAGGTTTCAAGAAGTATCCATCTATCTATATCTATCTATCTATCTATGTACATACATATACATATCCAATGAATATTGAATATATCAAATGAAACTGACTGGGTTTTAGCATATATATATATATATATATATAATATATATATATATATATTAATATATATATAATATATATATATATATATATACACACATACATATATATATACACATATATATTATAATATATAATAAATATATATATATATCATACATACATATATATATATATATATATATATATATACATGGTGTGTGTGTGTGTGTGTGTGTGTGTGTGTGTGGTGTGTGTGTGTGTGTTCATCACCCAACTTTCTTTGTTTGAATGAATGCTGAAGTCTATTTTTCTTTCTTTCTTTCTGAGTATTTTGTATGTGCTTTCTGATGTCCTTCACATTCCTGCCCTTCTGTTCCAGGTGGCCATATCTGACCTGGGTGCCCCCTGGGGTGGGCTGGTGGTGTTGCTTCAGCGGCTAGCAGCCACTTTAGCAACCTCTAGCAACCACAACAGCCTTGAGCTGGCTCTGCTGGCAGTTCAGAACCATGTGAATGATGCTATACTGCATGCTCAACTGCATGGGCCACGCATCACAGCCACAGTAAGCAATATGGATTATGGGACTAATGGTATAATACAGAGTTGAATTTAAACTTCCCAAACTTCAAATTACTTACAGTAGAAACTTTGATTTCTGCACTTTGATGCCAGCCCATTAAGTTAAGCTCAGATCTTTCCCCTGTAAAACACAACAAAAAAACTAATATTATTCAGGGTCAGTAGCGGAAGATTGAAGCATCCTAAC
The DNA here is from genome assembly GCF_902148845.1 of Salarias fasciatus. NCBI lineage: Eukaryota > Metazoa > Chordata > Actinopteri > Blenniiformes > Blenniidae > Salarias > Salarias fasciatus. The sequence continues at coordinate 6,718,451 of NC_043766.1, read as the reverse complement.
CAGAATTCTTCAATGATAAAGCCATTTTAAGCTTGGACACAGACTCAGGAAGGCCATGAGTTTCTCTCAGCCAAGCAGTTGGGTGTTCTTAAAAATGCCTTGTACCTAGATAGGCTAAAAACAGCCTCTTCCTCCAGAGACTCCGGGGTTCCCCCCGGTCTGTGTGAGCGCGAGTGTGTATGTTAGGGTGAATACAGATCCACAGCCAGACAAAGACTCTGGTTGGCGGGACAACCGATACCCAGAATGCAGCTTGGTTCAGAGTGATGAGAAAGTTTCTGTGGCTAATCTGTAGACAAACAGACAACACACAAACACATGCATGCATGCACACACTGTTGGAGGCAGAAAAAGAGAAGCAGTCCAAATTTTAGAGAACATTGTGGACTTAGTAGAGTAGATTCCTGAGAGGTAAACAAAACACAAGCATAACTCCACTGCTAATTGTTGCTAATAAGAACAGAACATTCAATAAATATTTATTTACGAGACACCTAAAGTCGGCCCCTGACTTTTGGACCGCAAACTCCGTATTAGAGCTTACAAATTAACATGAAGTCTTAGACATGAAAACCTAGAACAGTTTTTTTAAAGAAGCAATGTTAAATAGATAAGCATGTTAAATAAATTCAAACACAGGAGCATTTTTGTATTGACGTTTAAAAACCGGTAAACTGTATGCCAATATCAAAGGAGAGCTACTGTGCTATTCTGGTCTTTTTTTAATGAAAAATAAACCCTAATACCCTAATGTAGACCCCTCGAGCATGTTGTATCTGAAAGAAAGCACTTAAACTACATCAAGGTAAATGCATCGTTTTACATGTGATACGTATTACTTTTTCGTACATTTGATATCAGTATAAAGATTTTATATTGACAATTTGCATAATACATCCACACCCATGCCACTTTCTGCAATTGAGAGGTAGCTGAATGAACAAATAAGTGGTATTGAACACTCAAAAAATCCCAAAGGAAAAAGGTCCTTTAACTGTGTTTTCTCTTATACATTTACATTCGAGTGAAGTGAGCACACACTTCAACATACCACACGTATATGACTTTCACAATATTAATTATGCCACACTATTAATTTTTATTTGTGATGTCTAATGTCTGTCCACAATTACTGGGCCTCTTTTTAGGTGGAGAAGGTATGTGGTCCTCAAGCTGCTGCTCCCACAGTGTTGAGAGCACAGACCACCACCATGCACCCTACACCACCTGCAGCAACAGTAACGGTGAACTCCCGCCCCTCAGTCGGACCCCATGCTCATCAGCGCTTACAACCGCAGTCCCACAGGTACGTTTTGAACACTGGATTATATAAATATTAAGCTGTGACTAATGCAGAATAAAATTTGAGTGTTTTTCTGTGTTTGTCTGTAGGTCGTTTCCTCTGAAAGGTTCAAGAGGAGACAAGAGTCGAAGCCTGAAAAAACTGTCAAGGTATTTTTGAAAGTAAAGAATCATATCAACATCAAGAAGTAAAATGAGCTAAAGAAAACCGTCTAGCTGTGGGGTTTCAGTTCGGTCAAGAGGGGCATATGTCCCTCAGCAAAAGTTTTTAAAATACATAGCAGAAAATGTAAAATGAGCAGCAGATGGAGAGTTCAGGGGGTCTGAGGAGGATTGTGTACAAAAACAATACTGCCATATCTGGAGGAATAAATCCTCAGAAATAAATTCAGCTTGACACCACTGCGACCTCTAGATGTTTTTGTTCGTGACACGGTTTTGGACTGATGGGGATATGACTTATTAGCAGATATGACTTAAAGTCCTGAAAACACATTTGGAGATATACTGAGATACATGTAAAGTTACCATCTGTTAAACCTTGTAGCTGTTCTGATTACACCACATTAACATCATTATTGGCAAAAGCAGGTGTTTTTCTCATGCTGTGTTTGAGGCCAGATCAGTTCTCGTCAACCTTTCATAATTTAATCTTAGAAAACATTTGTATAACAATATGTAAAAATCTGCATGTCACAGTGTCATTGTTGTATAGTCCAAAGGTGTTTTATGCTTATGTTCCTTCCTCATGTTGCCTTTTGGCTCTTTGTAAATTGCCATGCTTCACTAAGGTCAGAACAAATTTTTCTGTGTATTAAAAATGACAAGTCAGAACTGGAACAAATAAAAAGCACATGGTACAGTGCCCTCCCCATTATTAACAACTCAAGCATTTAGCTCTCTCTTGCTCTCTCTTCAGAGAATTTGAGGGGTCCATCCAGCGGTACCAGTGGTTTTTCTCAGAACTGCCAGAGATGCTTTGCGAAAGCGAGATGGAGGTTGAGCAGCACACATGTTGGAGCGGTGAAGACGTTGTGGAAAGGTCTGTGAATACTCTCTTTCTAGAATTACTTTGTCTCAGTGGATTTCTCCATTTCTCTTGTATGCGAATACAGTAACACTATTTAGCCCCGGATTACTAACCATCAAAAGGCTTTTTTCTTCCTCTCTGTCACAGGTCCCCTGAAAAAGTGTCTATTATACTGTATTCATGCACAAAGGAAGGAAACACAAAACTAAAATTAAAACACTTAAATGTTAGGTCAAATTTATACAGAAGCTTGTTTTTGAACTGACTTTGTGAATATATTAACATTTTTTCACTCATTAAGCAATGTTACAACAGCTTCGCTGTGTGGCTGTAACTCTAATGCAGAACTGACAGGACATGAGACTCTTTAAAAGATAGAAATTAATGCACATCTTTCTTCTGTTATATTGTATTAGAGCTGGTCAAACAATAAATAGAAAGGCATTAAGGAAGTGTCAAATTGCAGTGGGAACACATCAATAATCATATCATGTGTAGGCAGAAATGATTTTGTGTGCAATTACATGTCTGTTACTGTTGTGGACTCACACGTTTTGCTTGTTTGCCTCTAAGTCAGAAAAAAAAAGGAGTGCTACAGGTGTTAACACAAATGCTGATATTGCAAAGGACATACTTGGAGGTGAGTTAGACCAATGATGAACTGTTGTCAGATTGAAGTTGGTATTATGGGAGTTTGCAGTCAGACTGAGATTTCTGTTACTGGTAGACTGCAGTTCAGCTGACTAGGAGTAGTTGGAATGTTTAGTCGGCTGATGTTATAGTGTGGATAATCAGACTGAGGTTGGTGTTACAGTAATTTCACTTCTAGACTGAGGGTTCTGTTTGACTTAAGTTATTATTTCTTTTTTAGTATTTTTGTTTGTTTCTCTACAAGTGTAATGTTTGTACATTACAATTTCACCTCTGATATTAGCTGCCAGGGCAGGAGGATGACGGGGTTCTTAAGGTTAGAGAGTTCGTTTCCACAGTCTTTTTCATGGTGATTACATTGGCAGCTTCAACTAGCAACTACACAAATGGTTTCACACACACCACACACACCACACACACACACACACACACACACACACACAGACACACACAGACACACACAGACACACACACACACACACACACAGTCTTGTATTTCTATCCTTGTGGGGACCGTCCATTGACTCCCATTCATGTCTAGCCCCTAACCCTGACCCTTACCCTAACCCTAACCCACACCACAAAAGCCTAACCCTAAAGAAATGTTTTTGCACTTTTACTTTTTCAGTAACAACAACATGGTCAAGAAAACACTGTTTCTCCTACTTAGGACCGGAAAAAGGTCCCCACAAGGCACGTCATTCCACGTTTTGCTATCCTTGTGGGGACATTTGGCCCGACAAGGATAGAAATACGAGAACACACACACACACACACACACACACACACACACACACACACACACACACACACACACACACACACAGAGAGAGAGAGAGAGAGAGGGAGAGCCCAGTTTTTGCTTTATCGATCTCTGTAGAGAGCCATCTATGAAGGTTTATTGTTTTTTAGTAATAGTATCACCCACATGAAACTGGCTGTGTATCGTCTAGCTGAAATATTTTCTATCAGCAGACATAAACTTCTGTTTGTCTCCGTCAGTGCTGCAGCGAAGACCACTGAACTTCACTGATCACTGTGCTGTTTTATTGCTTCCTTTTGATGAGACTGGAGCAACTGGAACATGATTTAAACCCCTCAAGATGCCAAAAACAAATTAGAATTTTATGAATTTGTGTGGCAATATGAAAGCCTGTCGACTTGATAATATTCCCCCATCATTACTGCCTGGTGCTGGCAGTTATCAGATATGAGTCTCTGAAGCTGACTTAATAGTTGTCACATTTTTTGACTAAAAATGAAAGGTCTTCACTTTATTTGTAATTTGGGTAAGATTTCTGTTTGAAAATCAAAAACTCAAAATATTCTCTTTTGTCTGTAGATTTGTTTTCGGGTAAAGTTCTATGTGAAAGCCTGGAAGAGATGCTACTTTAGTCTGTCCTGGAATGCAGCCAATCTGTGCCTCTCTGACCTCTTTACATCTTCTTCTCTCTTTCATCCACCCATTCATTCATTTTTCAGCCATCTGTTTATCTCTCCTTCCTCCCATTCAGACCTCCATTCATCTCCTCCACCCTCTGACCCACTTCACTTACAAATGTCTGTGTCGGTGAGAGTGTGTATGTAAGTGAGAGGGGAAGAGATGGAGGGAGAAAGGTGGTCAGTGATGAGAAAGTGAGAGCAGACGGTAGAGGAGAACAGAGCAGAACAATCTGTTTTTCTTCTGAGTTGCAAGCTTGCATAAGAGTGAAGATCGTTATTGGTCTGTCTGGGGAAATAAGGAGAAGTTAAAGTACAAAGAATTCAAGCTTCACCACTGAATTTTTGCAGTTTTTTTTAGCATCTTTAAGGACTTTTAAGGACCTTTTAAGGCAGGGTTTACAGGGCATGTTTTGGGAAACATGATTTATGCCTGATTATTCATTGGTTTCTGGAAAATGAAGGCTTGGGAGATGGTTGGATCAATGCTTGGTTTTAGTATGTGTGACAGCTTTAGAATATCTGACAGTTTGAAAATGTTTGGGTTTTAGAATGCTGGATGGATTTTTGTGCAAGTATATAATCTTGCATTATTGTGTGCCAACTTTACAAAAACAATGGTCATTTGATATTTACCCCTGTGATTGGCTCAGCGTGTTAAACATGAATCTCTATGGTAGCATTTATGTCAGTTAACGCTCAGAAGTAAGGGATTATTAGATCAAAATCTGTACTATCATTAGAACCGACAATCTTCTGTCCACTGATGACTGTGAATACAGAAAGTCAGACATGGGCAGTTACCTTAAAAAAAAGTTTGACATATTTAGCTTTTGGGTGAACTTTCAGGGTGAACCTAAAAAAATCACTATGACGTTTACAGGTGAAGTAAGGTGAGCCATTGAATACACATGTCCAACTGTACAGTGTTTCACTACTTTCTGCACAACTCACTGCTCTCTGATGGAGGAGCTTAGCGGCCTGACTCACAACAGCTGTTCAGTCCATGCTTCAGTTAGTATTCAAACAGTTGTCATGATTTTCACGGTTTGACATCACGAGAACAAAAGGACTCCCAACAATTGATGACTTCAACATCGAAAGCTTCAAACAGGTTGTTCTCAGACCCAAGAGTCCACTGAGCTTCGAGTGTCACAGAGTATCATCAGGCTGAACGAGATACAGAGAGATGAGAAGAGCCACAGAAAGGCAGAGAAGTGGACGGCCTTTGTCCACATCCCACACTGACGACTGCTTCATTGTGAGCAGAGCTCTGTGAAACCAGATGATGAATGCCACTCAACTCCAGGCACAGTTAAGAGAGGTGAGAGGCACCAAATGTCACATCGGACCATTGGAAATGGCTTACATCAATGTGGTTTGCATGCTGGACGACCTGCAATGAGACCTGACCTCAATACCAGGTCCAGGTGTCATCTTCTTAATGAACCATGGAGCATCTACTCTGGACAAGAGACCAGCGGGCCGCTGATGAAGAAATGAAGACTGGAGAGCGCTCTGCCTCAGTCACTCTGGTCACGGCATGGACACGTGTTTTAGTACATACAGAACTGCCCTACACTGTGTGAATGGTACAGTGACAAGCCCATACTACCTGAATAACATTGTTAATCCAGGCATTGTTGCCGCTGAATGAACATACAGGCTTAATTTCATCTTCCTGGATGACACTGCTCCAGCTCATGGAGGTAGCATCATTAAGAACTGTCTGCTTGAGACTGCGGTACCTCAAATGGAGTGACTTGATCTTTTTCCAGACCTGAAGCCCATAGAAAATCCTCTGCAGTGGCTGTTTGGTAACTCAGTCTGTAGCCAGATCCTAAATGACCTGAGGGCCCCCCTTCAAGAAGAGTGGGGAGCCTAATTATTTTTAAATGAGGATATAATGCATGCTCATTCTTAAATAGCCTACTTACATGAAATAATATCAATGCAGCACTTCCACAAATTTCACCTGAAAGCCAAATAGGCAAGCTGTGTGTGATAGAAACCCCAGAATTTGCATAGAAACTCATCTTGAGTCATGTATTAACAAAACTCATGCTGGCCAATTGCAATGAACATTTTTGTGGTTGACGCCCTCACCTCACAGCTAAAATGAGACCTTTCTGTTTGAAATCAGTCTTTTTTTCTCTGGTATATGAACTCCCACAGTCTAGTGCATGAATGGTAAAAAAAAAAAAACTAAACTAAACTTACTGTAGGAACCTACATAGTTTGGGCTGTGCATTGACACAAAGACATCTGTAAATGTCTTGTCTTTTGTCTCCAGTGTCAAGACTAGAGTTGTTTTATGGATATCTGTATTTTAACTAGCATTGCGCATGTGTGTGTGTATGTTTCTTGCATAAGGGACCTGATGACTTTCGAGCAATGTTCGTGGCCGTGGGCATCCATACATTGTAGTAATGAAAGTCAGCCTTCACTGTTCCAATAAGCCCTTTTAAGTTTGAGTATATGAGTCAATTCTGATGTTTACGTCACAATTTGCCCCCAGAAATGCAGTTTCCTGTTGCACTATGATGCTTACATTTCATTTGAGATCATGTTCTACATTGAAAAGAATAGAAAAACTAGAAGATGTAAGCTGCAAAATCAGGATCTCTGAATGCAAAATGTTATGGAAAAGCTGGAAAACACTAGATAAGATTAACCCGCACAAACTTATTGGTCTTTATAACAAGATCAGAATTTCTGCTGCTTATATATTGAACAAAGTGATGTTGAAACAATTTTACTGAAGGTAGGGATTCAACCATTTAACAGTAATCTTAGTGATCAGAGATGAGATATTGTTTGAGTGACACTACAAATATGCTTCTGTGCTTTAATTCTGGAATTACAGTTGTGCTGAAATGTAGCTTAGTAGAGGTTAGAATCATACTGATAAGTAGACACTTTGGACATCTCACACACATAAATAAGTCTCCTTCTGTGGTATCACAGTAAGGATGCTATGCATAGAAGACATGGAAATTATACTTAATAATTGATAGTGTGTGTGCTCTTATAGTGCACTCACTAAAACCTGTAGTAGCTGGTTGTCTCCAGAAGAGGGAAGTAACATATCATCAGAAGTAAAGAGCTATAATCTCGGTTCTTTCAGCTGAGGAGCTGCCACACCCGATGTTTCTCTGTGCTGAGTAATTTTATCGACCTTTAAATTTGTTCCTTAAATTTACAACAGCCATTAATGTTTAGTAGACTCAGGGAAATACTGCATCAAGGCAGAGGAATAATGGTCCTAAGAAGACAATATAGCAAGATACTATGAGACCAGTGCAATTTCTCAATACTCATCACTTCCATCTGGTACAAACACAGCAATTTGCCTCAGGTGTGGCTAAAGTGTATGTGTGTTACCATTATTAAACCCCATACCCGAGGTCGTTTTTCCATTGTGATACTGGTGATTCATGTTTGCCATGCTCCAGCTCTGATTAGGTGTCACTCTCAGTCACATCTCTCCCTGTCATCCGAGGCTCAGTTCCTGCAATATGTTTATCTGGTGTCTGACACAAACATGGAGAAGCCGACAGTCTGCAATGTGGCCCATAACTCATTTGAAGCACTGATCAATCAGTAGGTCAAGATGCAGAACACACGGAAAAGTGTCAGATATGCAAACATACTTTTTTTATATATATATATCTATATATATATATATATATATATGTATAAATAGTGGTGCTACATTCAACTCTATGCAATTTTAGCAAACTTTACACCCGTGGAGGAAAATGTGTTCGAAGTATCTTTTGCTTTCACTCATGGCAGTAATGTATCAGCTTCCATGAGTAAACATGAAGTTGCCTTTATAAGACCAACATATGTTTCTCTTTTTTTTTTTTAGCTATTTTATTGCTTCTTCACCATGTTACCATTAGTTCGTCAGTGAGAGCTGCTGTTATATGTGAAGTTCTTTTTGACTGCTGGAAAGTGTAATCCCCTCTTTTGAGCAGCTCAACTAATGCACAATGAAGGATATATAGAAGCTGGAAGGATGGATTTCTTGTTTTCACTCTTTTAAGATGACAAGCATCCATTAGACTGAGAAAAAACTCACCACTGCTCAGTGACAGACAACAAATAGAAGCATGCAAACCGAACGTAGGTCTCTGTGTTTCAGCCTTTCAGTTCTGTTATTGTGCTTAAGGTTTCCTCGCTACGTTAATTATTGATGTTTCCATTACATCTTGCATAGTCATATAAATTGGCTCCTGTAGCCCTGGAGATGACCCTGTTGTCCAATTTTCAAGCTGCTCCAGTCGACACCTACAGTGAAAATGCTAATCAATGAAAAAGCCCATCATCCTTTTCTGCGCAGCCTAACATAGCCTGTTTTTTATGTTACCTAATTATCTACTTATGTTCTCTTGTGCTGTACAGTCTATGCTGATGGCTTAAGAGGAAATGCTAATGGTTTTATAGACATATAAAGACAAAAGCCTGTGATGTAATGCATATACAGTCCAATTTAACGTCCACTATTTTTCTTTGCCTTTCTAACCTATTCATTATTCAAGTCATAGCTTTTGTCTCCTCTATGTTTAATTGTCCAGTACATCTTTATGCAGAGTACAGGCTTCCCAAAGGCATCCCATGCAAATACAACAAAATCCATGCTATACCCAATATCCATATAGATACATTACAGTAATCTGCATTTTTGTTATTTGCATACTTCTACTAATATTGAGAAGGTCACACAATACTGAAACTGGCATATACGTCTTTTTTTATTATTGCAAATTTACATTTTATAAAGGAATAGAAAAGGTTGCCACAAAGCTGAAACGGAAACACCTTCTGCTTGTTGGAGTTGTCAAAACTAAGTGTTGTCGAAGATTTTTTTTTTTTTTTTTTTAGTTTTCTTTCCCCTCTCAGTTCTTGATTTTGAGGATTGTAATTTAAAGGCAAGCTCCAACCTCCACCTTCAGGCCCACAGATTCCATTTACCATTGAACTCTAAGATTCATTAGAGAAGATAATTACGTTTCTCACCTCGGCATTTTTCATGATTAAGCCTGTTGATCTGCCTGTAACAACAGACACAGTTACCCTTGAAGTTCCTTTATTAGTGAATACCTGCCTTCCCTCTGGTCAACACATCCCCTCCCCCGCCTTCTATTTATGAATGGGGTCAGATACAGTTTCACCCTGAAACACAAATTAACATAAAATGAGTTTGATATTAAAGCTCCTTCACCAGCAGACCTGGTGTACGTCTATCTACCCATCCATCCATCTTTCACACCATTTCAGGATCACACAGTGTCGGAGCGGCTCTATTTGAGACGAAGCTGCAGTACATTACAGGGCAAACTCAAAGAAACAGTCACTCACATGTACAGGAAAAATTTTCAATGGGCGATTAATAGTTTATGAAGCCTGTGCATTGCAAAGGAAGAACATGCAAACGTCATGCATCGATGAGGTGCAAGTGCCAACGATGATATTGTAGCCTGTAGACAGGAATATAGACACCAAGCAGGACTGCCATCTCTCACACAGATTTAAATTTCATGATCTCACTTTGTCTCATTCTCACTAACAAACAATTTTTTCAAAAAAATCAGACTGATTATTAGACTTTTTGTCATTTACTTGCAATTAATTGCATATCGATTTTGATAAGGAAGCAACTTTTTTTTTTAATTCAAACAGATTTGACTGAAATGGTTGAATTAAGTTATAGATATCTGTTATTTTCACTTGAATGATTTTAGCATTAGCTGCTTCATCTGTGCTCAACACGGTTTGCGACTTTGGTGATATGCATGACAGTCGCTTTTTATGCATCCCACCTGCTTCATGATCTACTGTGCTGAGCCACTTTCCACATGGACCATTTTACAAAAACATTGTCTTGTCTGAGACCGTTTGTCGGAAAATTACGGCTTAACCGGTGATAAAGACGGCATGTACTACCTTTCCAAAATAAAAGCAAAAAAATCCTTCAAAATAAAAGCCCTTTTACAGAAATTGAGGTAAAATCGTGGCGAAAATGGATGTTTACGGAGTAGCATGAGTCCAGATGACCTGGACTTCAGTCGGCAAGGTACGAGGATGGCCTCAGTCCCGCCCAACGCTGCTTGCAGCTTTAATTGTTTTTCTGCTGCCTTTTATATTCTGTACCTGTAACATATTGATTAAGGGATCAACTGATTAATTTAGTTGCACACTTCATCAACCATTCCTTTTCTTTTGGTCTTGTGAATGGTATATACGTATTATGAGGTCCTGTCCTCAGATATCACATCTCATTATGGAATCAAAATGTAGATGTAATTATATTCTTCCGATTGGCCACTCAATATGTTTAGTATCAGCAGTATGTTGTTTATTACATGCTGTTCAATTCACTTTCTTTCAGTGCTATTTGTTTGTTGTTTTCTTTTTCCTACTGTATCATATTATTGAGCTTCTCTATGGTCAAAAATGTTCCCAAGAGGATCTGTAGTGTCTTGACTTCTTAAAATAAACATGTGGCAGATGATCTCTTGATGTTATGCTGTGACACTGGCTGCATGTTTAATGCGAACTCGCTCAGAACTGGTTGTTGGAAATCACACCTCACAAAGAGGCATTTTTTTCTATTTATCACTAATGTCAGGCATAATGAAGCCGTTCACGTAATTAGACTGAGGGCAACCTGGGGACATGCACGTGTTGTTTTGACAAAGACCTTTATTATGAGTGACCTTTCTTCAGGGAGAATGTTCACAGAAAAACACAATAGTTTTGTGAATAAAACAGGAAGCAGAGAGACTTCTTTAAGACTGTATGGCTATGTGAAGACTAGGTGGGTTAGATTCTTCCACCATTTCTCCACTCTTTGGTTCCCACAGTCCATTTTCCTCTTTGTCAGTTTCAGAGTGTATTTGTGCTTTCTAGGGTGTGGACTCCGCGGTGGCTGATTGTATTAGCTAGCAAAGTCTGGTTTGGAACATAGAAAATGTGACTCATAAGCTTTTTTTCTCCACTTAATCTTTTTTTTTTTTTTTTTTTTTTTTTTTTTGATCCACCCAACTGCACACCACACATGTATAAAATGATGTGATACTTGCTTACAGGAGAAGAAAGCAGTCCAATATTAAGAAAATTAAGTTCACACTCACTGAAGAAATGTCCACTTTTGGGCTATTGAACATTAAAAGTACACATTAAAAACTAGCTTGGGCAGCTGAGCCTCAGTCCATTGATCAAGTAGTCAATCTCACCATGTCGATGTGACAAAATGTTGTTGGATACACTGAATCGTGAGGTACTTCTTTACCTGGCGTTACCATGCCTTTGTTATCGGCATCTGTATGAATGTATGGCCTGAATGGTTAAAGGTAATTGATCACATAAAAGTCAGTTATTTGGATAAAGTCTGTTTACCACACATCATTAAAATAAATATACCAGTTGTGTCACTGTAGAATCTGGTGTGATTTAGGTTTCAAACCTGTTTGCACAAGTATTCCTTGATAGGTCTTGGTTTCTTTAAGCATGCAGGGATACATGGATGTAAATTTTTTACAGGAGCATTTAAATTCTCTCCAGGATTCTTCAGATAATTAATCAGCTGAAAATTGTTACCATGGAACAAAATCTCTATGTTTCACTAGTTAGATCATATGACTCCGATGCCATGGTAAACACTTGTGTTTCCTTTCTTTGATTTCACAAGGACAGAACTCATTTTACAGTGTGTGTGTGTTCAGTGGACATAAATCAGTTCAGACAGTCATGTGTGGAAACCTCCTTCTGGAGAAGAAATGTAATTCCATTCCGTGATCATTAAATTTTAGGATGAACTCTTAAAAGGTTGAAGGCTGGTACTAACTTGTTAAACAAGGAGTGGGAACTGTGACCGTGTTCGTAAACAGACCTATCAAGTGGTGGAAACATGAGTCTGTCTGTTTGTCCACATGAAGTGAATCACTTCAGTCTGACTTAACACTCTGGTACGGCAACAGTGGAGAATTGGAGCAGGGCGCGTCGCACACACGCACGCATGCACGCACGCACCACGCACGCTTGCATGCACACACACACACACACACACACACACACCACAACACACACACACACACACCTAAATAAACTGGGACAGGAAGTACTGTGTGTCATTCTCATGTTCGGTCTTTGTTTAGTTATGCAGGTCGCGTGGTTGGCAGTACTTTAAAAGCCCAGAGGGAGAATCCAGAGATGACCGTCCGCAATACCGATCCTGTCCTGAAGGGGTTCAAACAGAAACTGGAGCAGCTAACACAGGTATAGCTTCAACTAATATCAGCAAATATCCAACTTCAAAATGATTGCATGTTTTAGCTGTTAATTTTTTTTTTAATTTGTGCAAACACTTGAAAACGACCTGAGCATGTCTATAGTTTCAGCAAAAATCACATATGACTTGATTATGCAAATCTCTTTTGTTTTTTTTGTTTGTTTGTTTTTTTTTTTGATGGAAAACAGACCTGAACTACCAAGGCATAGGCACAACAAGACTGCTGAAGGAATTATGTAGCATTTGGCATCAGAGTGTTTGCAGCAGAAGTCCTGTAAGTTCCCCCTTGGGCCTTCATAAGACTACATGCATCAGTGAGCTTTGGTTGTTCATGGACAGGGTCATGGCTGACCAAGCTCTCTGATTCACTGGATTGCCTCCTTGGATCCGTTTTGATAGATTCTGATTATTACAACTTCAAACAGATGCTCCCAGCTATCCCAGTCTTGTGAAACTTGTTCACATCATTACACTTGCTGATTTGTGTGGCTTTAAATTTGGTGTTTAACATTAATTCCTAATTCTCAAGTCAATGAACAAGTGCCATGATAAGTCAGTGTTTCACTCATTTGTCCGTGGGCATGATGCCATGGAGGCTGGCAACACTGGCAGAGGTTCAGAGCTACAACAAATATTTATAATTTTTTTAAAACATATTTGTATCAAAAAAGTCTGATGATATCAACTTTATCAGTCCCAGGAATACTACTTTTCTTGCATGTATGGTCTATGAAACATCTGTTTATTTTTAATTCTGTAGTCACATGAAACCGATAACCTTTTCTGTGACACATCCTGCAGGACTGGTCCAGCCTGCCCTTAAAGCCATAATTGTCCATTTTTGTGCTTTGACAACAATATGTTCATTTTTTTTTCATGTTTTCCTGGATGATATTAAAAACCGTTGGTGTTCTATGATGCACATCTGCTAAAGCCAGCTGCACCGCTCTGGATTCATATTTATGTGCGTCTGTGTGGGAGTGATGTGCACTAATGTTCACCTGCCTCTCAAATCTCAATTAAACATTATCACCTCTCATGGTGAAGCGCTGCTTAATCAAATAAAGCTAAATGCATCACACTGAAAAACAGATAGTGGGATGCAACAATAAATTCATTACAACAATAATTATTTAAGATTTATTTCAGCAACTTTCAGACTGGTGTGAGGTTCGGTAATATAGCGATTAGCTTCACATGGATGATTCACAAAATCACACGCATGCCATCCTGTATGCTGATGAATTAAAGTTATTCATGATGATTCATTACTTACGCTGTTGGCCATGTGGCTCTCAACCGTTTGCAAACCGACATGCATGCTAATAGACCAAATATATTCTGTAAATAAATACATTATTTTCCAGGCATTTAATGCAGACTTTTTTTTTATATAATCACCAAAGGCCACAAGTAAACCAAACCTAGCATAACATTTACCCAAGATAAAACTTGGGCTTTTCAACACTTTGGGTCCAGAAATCATGTTGAACGGATAATAAAGCTCATATGGCAGTCTGAGGCCTTGTCTGTGTTTGTGAGAGTGGGTTTGTCCATCAACAAATCAGAGAGTATAGACCAGGGGGTCTGCAGTCTATCTCAATATGTAAGTGCTGAATTAAAAGCAAAAAGCCACTGTTTCAGACGTCTTCCCTTCTCCAGCACACTTAAATAAATGATCTGTTCCAAAGATCTGACAAGTCAAATAATGGCCATTAATTTGGAACAGATGTGCTAACACACCTGAAACATTAGTTTACCCTGAAAAGGATTCGAAAACTTTGACACATACTGACCGTACATCAGATTATCTAAGTTTGCTAGAACCAGTTTGCCAGCCCAGACCTCTTTTTGCTGTGAAAACTTGGTTTTTCTTGACACAGATTCAATACGGTTTTGGTTCGTAGTCTCATGACGGCCTCACAGCATTGGTGCAGATGTGGTGGCTGCTCATCTCTGTTTTATATCTGATATAAATGTGGAGACACTGGGGTCAATTTAAGTCTGCTGCCATGTTTGAGGAACCACTTAAGCTTTTAACGAGATGTGCCATCCTGCTGGAAGTTTTCGAAAATGGGATCACTGTGCCTATAAAGGGAATTTGGAGCACTTACTCATTTGATAGTAAAAGGCCCTGAGGTCTGATACAACTCTCATGATTTTTTTTGTTTCTGGACAAGAGATACAGAGGAATAAAATATTTGGCTTTTTTGTTTTGTTTTGTTTGTGTTTTGTTTGTTTTCATGTTTGTTTGTTGAAATCTTGTTTAATTTAATTCCTTTAATTATATTGTCTGTCAGTGGTGGTGTATGTTCAGATATATTTATTGCTATAATACACAAACACACACATGCTCCATACCACATGCCAAACACTCCCCTACTTCCTGGTCTGCTATACCCCTCTCAAATCATCACCATGATTCTCCCTGGAACCGTTTGTAGTTCAGTTGAGCGTGCACACTCGACAGAACTGCTCCTACAGACTCAGCCTTATCGGGGCATTGGGAGGGAAAATGGCCGCCCGACCAGCTGCGCTCAATTAATCAATCAATGATGAGTACATTTGTCATTTAAAGTGCATTCTGAACTAGTCAGTGTTTTACATGAAAGAATGGGGTTTTATTTTCTTTCCACTGGTGTTTAATGTAATTTTCTGTTTGTTTAATGACCACCAATATGCCCTTTTTTGAATGCATTATTATGATTTCCTAAGCCCAGTGGGAGGGGCTTATCAAATGTAAGGAGGCCAGTTTGGTTGGTCTGTGTGGCGGTTTTGTTGGTGAGTTGAAGGGAGTGAGGCAGAGTTTTGAGAGCATTCGAGAGAGTTTTTGACACAGAAAGTTGATAGTACAGATGATGGTAGTGAGAGGGCTTGTCTGACTGGAGGCTGACTGTCTTGTTGGCCTTCTTTTGTCTGGAGGAAGGAGCTGAAGTCGAGTTCCATCCAGACCAAGGAGCGGGATCTGGGTCGACATGTTGTTCTTTGTTTGTGTTATCTGGATAAAGGAGCTAAGGAAAAGCTCAACAAAGATCACAACCTCAACTGACTCTGTAAATACTCAACGTTGCAAGTAGTTTTGCTTCGTCACTGGGATTTTGGAGTGGTGAACTAAACACAATTTTATGAAACGGTTAACCTCGACTACACCATATTATTTGCTGAGACATTTCCCGGAAAGAACCTCGTCACAAATACTGAACAAACTTAGTCCTAACAGCAACATGGCTGATTTCCTCCTGAAAATAACACTATCCCTTCCTGGCATCCACAGGGCCTGTAAGGTATTTGCAGCCCCAGATTATATTTAGCTCACCATTCAAAGAGCTATTTCTGTTTCTTTGTAGTTTATTTCAGCTTTTTTCTTACATATCGTACTTCTGACCATCAAGCATTCAGGTTGCAATGCCGTTGCATTTTAAAGTAACAAAGATTACTTCTTAAATGAACATTTGATACATTTGTATTATTATAGTAATGAGTATAGTAATGAGTATAGGAACTCAGACGATTTTTAAAGAAGCAGCTACAAACTGCAGTCTTTTTCAAGTAATTTGAATGTCACCGATGTACGTTTAGGTAATAACATTTCCCAACAGAAAATATAGTTCACCTACTCACAAGTCTCTCAAAAGTAGTTTCTTGGAGCTGAAGCAACTTTCCTATCATTAAATTAAGAAATAAGAAATGATGAAAGTGATGTAAACTCGTTTGCTGTGAGCAACATGTGAATCTAGACATGCATAAGAAAATAATTTACACAAATTAAGGGTACGGAAGAAACCCTGTTGCTGCAGTTATTATATTTTAATGAGTGATACTGAGAGGAAGAAAGATGATTATAGATTAAACTAAATGTATTTTAATAGCCACGATGTCTTAAAGTCATGATTGGGAACATGCTAAGGTTTATTTCGTTCCTTTTGCTGTTAAAGCTATTTCTGTGCCTCATCCAGTTTTGGTGGTGAGTCCATTAATCACATTGCATTTGCATGAAGAAAATGCCTAGTCAGCATCCCCTCCATGGCATGCACACAACACACACCACATGTGCACCATGTAATCATTTATGGATGAGATTTGCTTTCTCAGGCCCATTAATTCAATGTAACTCGTACATGTCCTGCTGGTCTGTGATTTAAAGAGTTCATGTGGATTTGTGAGGGGGTTCGCACACCAATCCACACGGAGTACGGGGAAAGATAAATCTGTGTTTTGGATTTGTAAAATTCACCCGCAGGATTGATCATGTTAATGCTCCCATGTTCTAACATGAACCGAAGGGAAAAGTCGGATATCACACCAAGCTCATCTGCATTGCAAACGATCTTCTCTTCGAAGAGGTGCAGTGCTGCTTTCCTGAAAGGCTGTAAAATTTCAAGCATGAATGAAAAACAAAGCACATTCTGTGTGAAGGTATGCAGCATGAGCTTTGAACAAATCACCTTTGGAAATGCTGGTCCTGGGCCGCAAGCTTCCACAGTGCTTCCAATGGGCTGGGGGTGGATAGGGCACACACACACACACACACACCACACACACACACACCACACACACACACACACACATTAATGCACACCGTGCATTAATTATTATTCATGCCTGTCAAGTGTGCCATTTACACCCTCCCACCCGAAAGATGAGAGCAGCAAGAAAATATGAAACAAGACAAAGAAGCATCCCTGGAATTTTAATTAATTCGTCAGGCATGTTTTGAAAGTCCGTTTTTACTGATGTCTTTTTTGTGGTCCGTTCTTACTTTTCACTGTCCCAGTTTGCATTACGTGCTCATTACACCTTTGCGGCCGTGGTTTGCATTTCACAGCGGCTATGCAGTCTAATGGGATTCAGTCTGTGTAGCCAGTCGTTTATCCTCACAATTAAAATGTGCACGTACATGCTCAGCTAATCACGATGAGTCTAATCAACCCTTGGGAAATGCCCTGTCTCGAAAGAGCAGTGATCTTCCTTCTGCTCATGTACTTTTTTTTATTGTTAAGTGACAGCAATACGACAGCATGGCCAAGGACGGCTTCATTAAATGAACGTTTCTACTTTGTTGTTCCTTTTGTAGTCTGATGAAAACCAGTTCCCCAATGGATTAAACCAGTGAAGATGTAATTTACATCTAATGACAGTTTCTAATCGTTCTAATACAGCTGTGGTGATCATAGTTATTGTCTCATCATGTGCAGTTAATGTTAGCTTTGTTTAATAAAAACACTTCAATACCTGCAAAAGCGCTGTTGACTTGCTTGATGGAGCAAATTGTTATTGTCCAGGATTTCATCAAAAGTACATGTAGACAAGAAAAAACATCAAAAGTGTTGTTTTCAGAATTTTTTTTGTATTACCGGCAACTGTGGAAAAAAAAAAGTAAAATGTACTCTTAAACACACTTAAAGGCTTAAACACTAATCTCATTCAGGACAGCTTAAAATGAAGTTGTTGAAATATTAAATTGTAACTTATCTTCATGAAATAACTTTGCATAGTGCTTATTCATTCAGCTTCTTGGGAGCAAACGTTTCTTCATTTAGATGACTGATTTTCAGGTTGTTACTCAAGAGTCATGTTTTCACAGACAGATTAAAATATCTGAGCTTTTTTTTTTTCTTTTTTACCATATTTTGTCTCACACAGTGGTGCTTTTTAAAAATTGAATTTTTCACATATTTTATTTCAAACAGTGGCAATTCCTTAAATTTCAGCTTCATCATCATGATTCAACAATCTGAAAATATTACATTTCATTGGACACTTTTTAAACTAAATACAGTAATTTTCAGGCAAACATTTTTAAATGATTGAAACCTTGCTATAGTAACTACAACATATTTAACTTTTCAATAATATAATCTTTGCATTTGAGATGCGCCTGTGTATGCTGTGCAAAAATGTCGTTAGTAAACGGTAGTAAACTCAGGTTTAAGATATTGTGATGTTAAAGACATTTGTTTCAGGTCTGTAATTGTATCAGTTTGAGCCACTACACATCAAAGAAGCAAAACGAGGTGCACAATGCATAGTAATTCTGTTTAACATTCCAATAAGCACTTAGATGAAAAAAAAAAAAAAAAAACTTTCAGGGAACTGACATTTGTTTGATGCAGAGAGTGATTGAGCACTTGTGCAATGAAGATTAGAAAAAAGTTTAAGTCATCCCCAAGGACTGTCAAATAACAAAATGAAGATATAAACAGAATTCTTGCTCTCTGGTCTACATTTTCATTCTGAATTATTACAAGATGGTTTAACACCCATAGGGCATCCTGAATAGATTCCCAGAGAGTCTTTGTTTCCGTTTAGAAGTGTGAAAAAGACTTCAGATAAATATGTTTCTCCAAATTTTTGTTGTGTGATGTGGAAGAAATGCACTGACAGAACAAAAGTCTTGCTACTTTTTGCACTTATTGTGTTAAAAAAACGATATGGTTAAGCTCTTTTAAGAAATGCCTGAGTTCAGTTTTCACTCTGAGGAATAAAATTAGCAGCATTCATGTTGTAATCGGTCATTGTGATGAAGGTTGGAATAGTGGGATGGAAATACGTGAAACCTTCATCATTCAGAAAAACACACACGCTCACACACACAGATTTAAAATGATGGCTCAAACATTAATTGCTCAACCTTTATGTTCAAGATTTTATGCTGCCATCAATTAAACTGACTGTCCCGGAGCTTCTTCCTTTCATCATTTTTTTTGTTTTCTGGTTTCAGTGAAGCGTTTCTATGCTGCCTGACCCAAATTCTGTTTACATTTGAGACTTTCCACATGACTAAGAAAACAGTCTTGGTGGAAACAGTGCTGTAATGTATTTGTGTCCTCCCTCAGCTCTCATTTGCAGTCTGATGACATGATACTGAATCATTGCACACAGTCTAGTCTGTCTCCAAATCCCCTCGGAGTTGCTGTCATATAATAACCTTGACTCCCCTTGTTTCACATGGCTGCCACACTGCTACTGTATAGTGGAGGCCAAATACTCGTCTGTTTAGAAGGAAACTCGCCAAAAATAGACAACAGCGATCATTTTAAAACCACATCTATTAGTTTTTTTGGGTTGTTTAGCTGAAATACGCATGCTGTAAGCTTGCTAGTTGAGAAGACGCTCTTGTCTGGTATTATTTCGGCAATAGATAATAGAAGGCCTGATCCACTAAAGTAGGAAAATAGCACAAGCATGACATTGCGTGCTCAAACTTGAGGAACCTGATCTAATGCAGCACACTGAGGATCGAGACAACGTTGCAAAATAAAACATGCCAACCAGATATTTTCCTACATGAATATATATCAATATTTATGTTTTCCAGGTCACACATACTGGGAGTACATGTACATAACGTTCAAAACAGTGAGACTTTCAACTGAAAAATGTTACATTGCAATTATTTTTAATGCATTTTAAAAGTTCACAAAAATGGGCTCAGACAAATTTTGCGAACTTATTTAAAATACATTTGTGTGTTATATCTCAAACTTTGACTTTTGAATGCTTATCTCCCACGTGGCATTCCGTATTTTTTAATTTAATTTTTATATTTATTTACTCTAGCACTGGTATATGTTTCCTCCTTTCTTCATCAAAGTCCACATTTTGTGTTGGAGGGGTTTTCAGTGCTTTATTCAGTCATAAATGAACATGGGTGCACTACTGTTTTCGGTAGATTGTGCTCATATAAAAATGGCCGAAGTCATTTAAGTCCACCTGTTTGTTTCACAAACTGAGAGCATAAATCTAACACAGTAAATGGAATATCTTTGTGAATGCATGTTGAGTAGCACTGTTTACTTCTGTGACACTTTAATTGAGTTTACGTCATCTCACAAATGTGCAGCGTATCACGTCGTCAGTGACCACAGAGCAAATGAGTCACAAATGAAGTTATACTGTCTCTAAATTTTCAAGGCAGAGGTAAGCCATGTGTGAATGCTGAACTGCCAAATTAATTTGATAGAATTTAAAAGCACAACAAAAACAAAAACCCGCCCAGCATGACTATCACGAAATATTAGGCTATATTAAAACCCAAAGAGATTTCGTTTACATTTGGCTGTGTGAGGAAATATGAATGATTACTAGGGATGTTGCGATATTTCTGGCAACACACTTACTGTGCATACACACAAATGCTAGACAAAGAGGAATATACTGTAAGTACAATACATCTTTCTTTTATTTATTTATTTTTTTTCTTTGGTTGATGAAGCTGCTGGTTGGTATCTTGTCCTTAGTGAGAATTTATATTTTTCCCACCTTGTCTCACTGCCATCCTTAGTCATCACACTGAAGCTGTGTACCACAGAATTCTTTTCTTACCTGGAGCAAAAGCTTGAGTCACCATAACTGAACACCAAGAGCTTTTTTTTTCAGTGACACTGATATGCTTTAGAAATATTTCTGCTGTGGGAGTAATTTGTTTTCCTCCTTCATTTTCTGGAGACGTGTTGTTATCTAGGATCACAGTTATGTAACATGCCACAGCATCTACAGCGTGAGACTTAACGAGCGGTGGACAATATGGATTCCATGCTGAGACCCCGTGACCCATTACCCCTTTGTCTGCTCTCTGACCTGTTTGTGCTTGTCTTCTTTCATTGTTTGTGTATGAAAGCTTGTCTGCCATTTTTGTGCCTTGGGAGGGTATTTCAGAATTTCAGGCCTTTTTTTTTTTTGAAAATGAGTGGTAAATTTAAAATTATTCTGTCAACTTTCATCAACATTTAAATAATATCCCAATATCATCTGCTCCTGCTCCTGCTTTGACCATATTTTTGGAAACTAACACCAACACCAGCATCAAAGGAGCTCTATCAGTCAAGCTCATGTGTTAATAATGGTAGTAGAGAGTTTAATGAAGTCTTTGATGGTCTTCACATGAAGGAGATGCTGGTGGTTGTGCAGGTTCAATTTTCCTTGTATTTATGTGTAGAAGAGTTTTGGGTTCTGACCTGATTTCTAATTTAATGCAATGCAAAGACAGTTACTTTTCTGTGACCCTCTGGATTCTCACTTAAGTTTGTTCATGAAGTGGGCGAGTTTAAGCTCTAAAAGTTACCACTTCAGAAAAACTCCTGTTTACCAAAGCTGAAGCTCATGAACTATTCCCGTTAATCTCCCTTCAAAGGGCTTCATAATGGCACGTAGATTTGTCTCGGCTCTTTTGTTACTACGCCGTTTTGTTGTCATAAGTTTATGAATGTTTCTTTTTAGTGCGTTCAAATGAAAGATCGTCCTCCAGTTAACTGATCCATCACAGCTGATATCTAGCTACTATACATTCCACGAAAGCAGGTTTAAAATGCGAACTCTTTAGGTAATACTTGTTTTTCAGCAAAGGAAAAGAAGTAACTCTGTATCACAAGTAATGATCAATTGAACTTGACGTTGATTTATCAGCGTCAACTCAGATCGACTCCAGCTTGGATAAATATATAAGATAGATAAGATAGATTAATGTCCCTAAATACCAACAACAACAACACACACACACACACACAAACACTTTGTGTCTCTTGCATATGTTCTCCCGCACTGTTTACCGACATTAGCCTGCGTGTGTGTTTCAGGAGCTGCTTGTCGAGCTCGGCTGGGCGAACAAAGCAAAAACAGAAGAGGGAGGAAGAGGAGGGAGGAGCACGCAGACAGATGGAAGTGGTGGAGATGACGGCGATGATGAAGATGCTGCGAAGCATCTGGTGAGGAGAGCAGTGAGTCACAACGTGCACGCAAACGCACGTGACGCGCGCACAAAAATACAGAGCAGCAAACGCGTACAAACGCACACACCCACACATTCATTCATATGAATTGATGCTACTTGCGAGCTTTCTTTTTTTTTTCCTCACCAAATAACTTTTTGCCCCTATTCTGTCATCAAGCATACACACACTGTACACTGACCCACACACATGCTCACTTAATAATTATAGACAACGCAAAGATATCCTTGGGCCTGGCGGTGATTTAAAAATGCTGCAGCCTTCACAAATCTTGTGCCAGCAGAGAAATGCCCAGAGGGAGGGATAATACTGAGAGATGGATTCAGCTGTTCTCTCCCTTGCTCTCTCACTTTTTCCATCTCACTTTCTGCTGGCCTTGGCACTTTATTTCCTCCTCAGCTGGGGACAAAGGATGCACCAACAACCGGGTCACTTCCAAAAACAGAAAAATAACTCTAATTATTCATTATCTTTTGACTTATTCATAGTGCTCACACTTATACATTATACATGGTTGTCCACCGGTGTCCCTTGGAGCCCGGGGGCAATCCACCGAGTGAATGTCGTTAAGCTCGGCTGTGATTTTAATTGCTGATGAGAGGACGTTGCTCTGTGTTGAGGTTTGGACTTAAAATGTAAGGGTTCTGTCCTTGATCTGAAAAACATTTTGGGGTTCAGTTCCTTGTTGGAGTAGAAACTTAGTTCAGCTGTTAACTATTTTTAAGCCGCGCTACTGTTGTGCAGCTTTTGTATTTTCACATGTTGCATGTGTTATAAGTCATTAGAGGGAGAAATTTTCTTATACTCACCCTCAAGTGGTATCAATCTATCCCTTTATATTATGATTTTCTTTTTTTTAATTCAGAAAAGTGTGAGTCCACATTGATATTATTTTCTCTGGCTCCAATTTCCAGCCTTATCACTTGACCTATCCCCAGTAGCTCTATTAGATAGACGCAATTATGAGACAGTTAAAGCATCTATGAAAGATAATGCTGTTTCTCTGACAAGTTCTTGTTTTGGGGGAGGAACAACCCACTGCAGGAGTTTCAAATCCCTGCTCCGAGTTACAGGAGGTTGATATAAGGACCTGGGAACTGGACTGGTTTGAGGACTGGAGCAGGAAGTGGTTGATCTTTATTTGGTGTTTTCCAGGAAGAACATTTAGATGGTAGTTCATTCAATAAACTACCTGGAGACGAATGTCCAACCACAAGATTATAAAGAGATGGATGAAACTATGTTTTTTTAAATCGTGTTGGGACTTAAGTCTGGTAATTGTGACATATTCTGTAGGTGATAGTTTGTATTTATCTTATAGCTTATTTACATTGTTTTTTTCCACTTGATAGCTGCTTACTCCCTTGCTTTCACTTCCTAATTTTCATTTGTGTCACTGACATTATTTCTACCTGCCTGCATTTTTTTTCAAATTTCATCCACACAAGAAAAGAAGTTACTCAGTTTTTGTTTTGTCTTGTTTTTTTTACGCTCGTTATTTATTAAGTTTGCAATTTTTTTTTTCCTGAATTAGGGGGAAACCTCTTCCAGAGGGTCTGAGTAATTGACAATATTTGCAAGTTGTAACTTGCCCTCAGAATCGAGGGCAGGACCAAAACTTGCCTGCCTAGCATATTTAAATTACTTTTGCTGAGTCGTTTGTTTGGAGGGATGAATTCACCCTCCCCAAAAGTATTGAGAGCTATTTTACAGTCACACCAGAAAAAACATGAAATAATTAAAAAGGGCTGTGAACTTCAAACTTAACAGTGAAACACAAACGATTAGCTTGAAGCTGACTTTCTGTCTGTCACCATACATTGTCTTAACACCTAACTGGTACGGTTTCTTCAAGTGATACAACATTTTCAATCTGCATCACATTAATGATTGTTCAAATTATTTAGTTCAAGTAAAATATGTATGTATGTATATATATATATATATATATATATATATATATATATATATATATATATTATAATTATATATATATATATATATACATATACATATATATATATGGTTTTTTTTTTGTTTTTGTTTTTTTTTTTTTGATTAACCCTAATGTACTGTTTAGGTCAAATGGTGCCACTGAGAGAAAAATGTTATGAATGAAATTCTTTTCAACCCAGTATAACCAAAATAGACCAAAATGTAATTATTAGATTATTTTAATTAATTTTTATTTATTGAAGTTGTTGTACATGTACTAGTGCGATACGTGTGCATAGAGTGAGCATATTTTTAAAACAGTCAGATCATACATAAAGCTGATGTCTGTCATAAAGCTGAGATGGAAAACTGATGAAGATGAGTCTGATCGAGAAAAGATAGGGAGATATTTATGTTATTGGTCTTTAGTCCTACATCAGTTTGCGGCAGCTAAATGTCATTTGATAATTTGATGAACCAGATTTTTTTATATGACTATCAGGATTTTTTTTTTTTTTTTTGGCTTGTTGTAGCAGTACTTCTTCACATGTAATCTCATACCAATAAAGCCTGGATCTTTCCCTTTCATTTAATGAAAGACACTTATTTATTGGGCACACAAGTGAAAAGTTTCCATATATTTTCTGCCAAGGCCAAAGAACATTCTTCACTGCATCAACCCTTTTTTGGATCTTCTGTTAGCCCCAGAAATTGACGTTTTGGTGACAGGGCCTTGATCGTCAGCACATTAGAGCAAGTTCAACGCTGCAGCATCCTCGGAGCATTCACTGAATAAGAGCCTTGCAGCCCAGTGCGTTGGCGATTAGGTTGAGATTTCATTTTCCCCGTTCCGACCCTTTGCTGGTTTTGGGATTTCAGCCGGTGACCTGCTACAAACTCACTTCATAGCTAGAAGACACCAGTGCTTCTGGTTTCAAGGATTTGTGATGTACTGCTGATATGGTTGTTGTGTGACAACACCACATTTACTTTATTTTTCTTGGCTAATTTCTTAGCCTTCACTTAATTACTTTTGTGAAACCGTGATTCTGAGAATATTTATACATTTTGTCTTGACAAGCAAACAGCCTTACAGGTTTTCGGGCAGCTCCAGTGCCGTGCCTGTCTTTAGTGGAAAGATGTGAAATGACCTTAGCCACCTTGTGATGGCAAAAATTTCCATGTCATACAATAGATTGCGCGGGGAGTCTGTGGGATCATATTGGTGTCACACTGAGTTTTCATTTCAGATCAATAAACTCATAACGGCAGTGTTTGTTGGTGTTTCCTGAAGATTTACCAGGTTGAAGATTGGAATTGAACGTTTTACTGTTGACTGTTTTAACCGTTGGAGGTCAGCCTGCTCCTGCTTCGTGGTATCGATCGACTTCACTAAATAAAGCAGACCTCATTTGTTCTCTTTACCAGCTCGCTACCAGTGAACAGATTTGTGGTACTCCCATGGTGCAATGTTGTTGCTCTTGCCAAAGGCAGGATGGAACAGGGTCAGATGTCATCTCTCATTATCTCTGCACTGTCCTTGTCATTACTGAAACCATGAGTGTTTGCTTTCGCAGGTTTAAGGAAATGGCTTTCCTTTCTGGTATTGTACATGATGTACAATGCATGTAGCATGCATACTGCTAGTCATAATAAGATGCCTACAGACTAACGCATGCTCATAATTTTCACCTGGCCAGCTGTTTTGTGTGTTGCCTTTTTTGAGCTTTGTACAGTCGTTACTCTGACCCGGCCTGTCTGTACTTCTTATTTCTTATATTTTCAGTGTGTGTTAATTGTTATTGTCTGTCTCTCTGTACTCTAATTTCATACCACAACCCAGAGACAGGCTCGTCAGATCAATTATGGATTGTAAAGTCTCACTAAAAAGTATGAGTCTTTGTTTCAGCCCTGTGATGGACAGACAACTTGTCAAGGATGTATCCAATGTTTTGCAAAGAATGAGCGTGTAAAGAGATGAAACATGGAGGTACTTTGATCCAAAGAAAAACTGGTGTTTGTGTCAAATATTGGTGAAAAACAGAAGGTCATCAAAATGATATGACAGAATAAGTGTTACTGGGTACACCGCTGCCAGAACATGTGGTTATTCCAACACCAATACAGGGCTTTGACCCTTAAACAGTGAATCCTCTTCACACAGTGTGCAATAACACAGTCGATATAAAAACGATCTCTGAGGGAAACAGTTGTTAACCCCTCGTGGGTCAAAGATTGGTTATGTAATTTAGGTTGCCTGATGTAGTGATGAGAAAATCAAAGGTGCAATAAACAAGGTCTTAGGCTTAACCTTAAAAAGCAATAATAAATATGAAATAAGATTTTATACTGTGTGCTTTACAAAATCCTAATGTTTTCTTGAAAAAAAAAACCCCTCAATAGCATTCTAAAGTGTTCAGACGGCAGCTGTGTTCATATTACAGAGGAAGGACTTTGTGAGACCTCTCGACAACACATTTCTATCTTCATCTTTGCTTTCATATACCAAATTTAACTTCTCTGAACGTAAGGTATTTGTTGGTACCTTGTCCACTAACCTTGAAATGTCAGTTGTGAGACAAATAACACCTCCCACTGGGCCTGAAACTGGTACATTGGCTATCTTCATGGAAAATTGCTAGTTGTGATTTAGTAAGCTGGGAGCTGCATATTGGAGTCAGGATGAGCAAAAGGGGATTTTCTCTATTTCTACTATGTCATTTTCACCACATGCATCTGAACAACTCTAACACCGAAGCAAATCAAAAACACCACCAAAGTCAAACATTGAGGCTTTAACTTGTCAGATTTGCCCATATAAAGATGTTTGCCTGTATTTAATTGTGCTGTAAACCAACAGTTTTAGTACAAAGAAAATAACATTAAATGCATGTATACAAGTCACTCCATTGCCTTTTAGCAACTGCCTTGTACTGTAAGTGCTCTTTCACTCCTCTTTTTAAACTTCAAACCCACGAACGACTCCTCTAAATTTCAGTCCTGGAAGAAAAAGAAAGCCAAAACAAATCCCTCGCATGATGACTGGACGATGTAGAGGTGCATGTACACATTCATCTTCATGACTGCATATATGCTCTCCATGAGCTTTGCATGACATACTTAATAGTGTCTGTAGTTATGTAAATGATACAAGTAAGTCTACAGCATCTCCGTGTGCAATCTGGTGTTCTTATACCAGCTCGGTGGCAAACGGTCCAGTAATGTGTTTCTTCCATGTTATAATGTCTTTCTCAATATCCTGCCACAGGGTTCCAGAAAACTATCAGGAAGATGATTTAAGATTGGAAATATTAGCAATTTATCAGCTGTAGATATATTTTATGACTAAAATGTAAATCAGAAGCATGTTGCATAATTATTTTCCGCCCTCCCCGACAATTAGTCAGACAATTAGTCTGTGCACATGTTGCATTGATGAAGTGTGGTGTGGGTCAGACTAGTGACTGATTCACTCTTAAGTTCAGATCACGTTTCATCAGTGAGCTGCTGGGCGATGTTCTGCAATCTAAATGTTGGCGGTTTTTGAAATTGTTGATTTATGTACAGTATGATATCCACCAGAAGAACCTCAAACATGCAGACAGCAGCAATATTTTAACAGAAAGCTATTTTTTATGCTAATGCACTGCAGGTTCTGTGAATGTGAATCGATATTATTGCTCCTCAGTCTTAGTTCAGGAACAGCCGGGCATTTTAATGAAAATGGTAACAAAGCTTCAGCTAATGCTTATGCTAAGCATGTTCCATTCCATTCTAATGTCTTTATTTTCAACGTTGCTCACAGTTGATCTGAAATCCTCCACCCCACTCTCTCTCTGCCTGACATGAACAGCTATGTGCAAGGAAAAAAATGAAAAAAGTTTTCTTGTATTGTAATTAATCGTATTGACATGTGGGATTAATGAAGACTGCGGAGGTGGCACAGGAGAAGTGTAGGATGAGAGGGAGAGGTGTGGTACCAAGCGGTATCAGCCAGGGGAAGAAATCCGACTCTGAAATATAATCCTCGTGGTTTTATTATGTGGGCCATTTAACAGTGAGAAGTTATTTTAGTCATGCTGAGACAGTATACAGTCTGTTATTATTTGATTTAAGTCCATTTTCCACATCAAGGTGCACTAAGCTCAGCCCAGAGAGGAAGAATCATTTGGCAAACATTGTTCACAGATCAAAAACAAAGAAAACGACCAGCCATCCCAACTTTAATACACCTGGCTTCAGTTAACACCGTTTGTGCGATTTCATTTATTTATTTATTCTTATGAAGGAGACAATGAGGACCAGACACACCGACAATCTGGTTTTGTGCTCACAAGCTGTGGTAAAGTGATCTGTAAATTCTCACAGCTAAGAACACTATTAATCAAAGTCATGTGAGTAATTTTGCTGTTTGAATCAGAATTATATGAACTGAAATACTTCTTAGTGAATCAAAAGCTTTTTTTTTTTTTTTTTTTTTAAATAATTGATGCATTTCAAAAATGAGGTTACAATGAAGACTTCAGGATGTAGAAATGAAAATAAAAGCTATAATGAATAGAAGGGAACCATGGACGTACGCAAAACTTTAGACATTGTCAGAGAAAGGTGCTTTCCATTCTATGCTGAAGCGTCTTTGAAGGCCTTTGATAGAAGTTCATAAATATTTTATACTTATAGCTTTCTACTCATCCATCCTTCCTGCTGTGTTCAATATATGGATACATGGAGCGAGAGCCAATCCCAGCCTATAGTGGGTGAAAAGCAGGGTACCTCCTGTTGATTATCGGGCAAACACAGAGAGAGACACCATCTCACACACATCTATTGCCCTAATAATTGAAGGTACGTATGTAGGAGCCCAAAACGCAAACTAACTCTTTAGACCAAGGGCCTGTACCTGGAATCAAACCATGCTTCTCCCCTTGTTAGGTGAGGAGTACTTTCCACTACAGCACACCTGCCTTTCTATCTGCTCTGATGCATTTCATTGTGTTGTAGGGGAGTATTTAGGCTCCTCCGTAAGTGTTCTTTCTTCGTTTATCTCATTTTACCTCTTTCTGGATTTCACAAAGATTAAACAAATTGATTTTCTCTCCTCAAACAAGCACAATCCCTTCTTTCACTGCCCATTCTCCGATCTCTCTGCCTCCCCAGACGTACCCAAGTTCTGTAACGTCAATAATGTAAATGTAATCACAGCTTCTCTTCTCTTCTCTTCTCTTCTCTTCTCTTCTCTTCTCTTCTCTTCTCTTCTCTTCTCTGTGGTGGATTTGGGGGTGGGGATGCTGTATCCTCCAGGTATTTATGAGTCATATCACAACCACTAATGTGAGTCTGCAAAACACCGAACCTCCACCAACACCTCTTTTTTCCCATCAGACACCGCAGGCTGGTTTTCTCCTCCTCTTCACATAATTTGAAATGTATTCAGGAACTCTTTGTATCTTTTCCAAGTCTGAGGGGGTATTTGTGTGCGAGTGCATCTAACAGAATGTGTGAATCTACTACTCGCAAGAGGCAATCAGTTCCTGTAACTATGGTTACCAGGTGGTCTGCCCTCCCATGGGTCCCAATTGGATGACAGTGAGGAAAGAGGAAGAGAGAAATGGAGGAATGGAGAATGGGAGAGAGGGGTGGAGAGGGGAGATTATAAGCTGAGTAACGTGTATTTTCTGCTTTGTGCTTCCTGTGTCACCTCATTGCTTTTCCTTTTCATAGTTAAACTCATCTACAGTTTAATTTCCAGTTAAAGTGTTGTCATTCTTTCAGGCTCTTACCATAAACCCACAATAAATAATAGACACACAACAGGATATTGTGCACCATAGAACCATTTTCTCTTTATTGTCCTGCTCTCATGTATCTTCCCTCCATCATCCCTGCCTGGCTCTGCCGGCCTCCCCCCTCTTCCCTGGGGCCAGATTCACAAGGCCTTTAGAAGCTATTTCATCTTAAAGGGAAGGCCAGTGTTTTCCCCTGCTTAAAAATGTTGCCCCCTCCGCCTGAGGACAGTTTGATCTGCATTCGTAAGCACCCACCGCTGTCTAAAGGGAGCCAGAAAGAACAATAAAAAGTCTGGCGAGGCTTCTAATCTGCACTGGTGACCATAAAAGTTCCCACAGCGGGCCTTTGGATGGAATTGATCAATGCAATAAAATGGAACTGCTTTCTTTGTACATGCATGCACTGGAGAACATTAGGGTGTAAAAACATGAAATGAATGCAGAGATTACCTGATTCAGCAGCTTTACCCTGGGAATCCAAAGCAAAGCATTTTCCTCGTCTCACTCTTCATTTTCACCTACAGTCAATAGATCGCTGATATGATGTTAAGTCTAATGTTCAAACTATTAGGGTTAAGTCCCTGTAAAAACATATGAAGAAAGACACATTGATGTTTAAACAAAGCGTAGATGGAAGTAGATTTGTTGATGCATTTTTCTATTTTAGTTATTGTTCATGTTTTCATTTGTTACTCAGAAAATCTGCTAGAGTATTACAAGATTCAACACTTAATTATTCCATCTAGAAAAATCAATTCTAAATATTGGCTTTAAATGGAATTCATTGTGCTCGTCTATTTATGAATTCGAATTAGATTATTACTAGTTTTTAATGTTGAAAATAATAAAGTCTGTGGCTAAAACTATGATAAAGTTAAATATGATTTTTGTGGTTACTATAATTAAGGTGCTGTATTGACACTAATAATAGCACTTTGAATTTTAGTTAATGATATTAATAGGTATTTAAAAAGTGCTTTTATTCAGGTAAACAAATAAAACCTGTGCTTTCAGTTTTTAGCAAAGTTAGTTTTAAATTAACCTCTTCTGGACTTCAAGGCAAAACACAGTTGAGTGGTCAAACACATTTATGACTTATTGCTGTCTTGAAGCTAGGAACTATAGTTGTGGGATTCTGGTTGTGTTTTCAGTGCAGTTCTACTTTTAAATGAGAAGTGGATGATGAAAGGCATACTTTTCACTCATCTAATGAATGGTAAGGGTTAAAAGATTGAGGTGCTGCTCACAGCCATTTGTAGTTTTGTGTAGACTTTATATCTACTGATTCTCAGTTAATATTCCTAATGAAGATAATTAGGACAAATCAGACTTCCTACAATTTGTAATGATCAAATCTAATAATTTCACAGTCAGAAATATTTTATATTTAATGCAATATCTATTGTTTTTAATGCAACAAGTAGTTTTCCATCTGTATCTTTTCATCTTTTTTTTTCGTTCTTGTTGTTTATATCACTTTGAAATCACAGCTTGAGGTATATAGACTTTCACTGACTCACACCTAAACCCACATGGAGAGAAATTCAAGCGATCTGCTCACATGCTGTGTGTGTGTGTGTGTGTGTGTGTGTGTGTGTGTGTGTGTGTGTGTGTGTGTGTGTGTGTGTGTGTGTGTGTGTGTGTGTGTGTGCGTGCATAGTTAATAAGCAGCGATGTTAAATGATGAATCCTCAGGGTAAGAGATGTGGCTCATTAAATAATTCTACATTCACTTTGCCCCACTCCCTCTGTTCTCTCTCTCTCTCTCTCTCTCTCTCTCTCTCTCTCTCTCTCTCTCTCTGTTGAATTCAACCAAATGATAATAATGGATCTCTGTTTTGTTCAGCATTCCCACAGAGATGAAAGCAGTGAACTTCACATGAGATGCTGCACAGCTCGTCGTGAGCACAGTTCACACCCTGTGTTCCACCCGTCAGCCTACCTGTAACCTTCAAGCATGCTTCTACCGCGGTCCTCGTTTGCTGTGTTTATCGAACTGGCTTCATGTCTCTACACTTACTCAGACGGGTTGCAAATCTCATTAGACAGCACTTGGTAATTAGTTATCCTATCTGCAGGGATGTTGTTCTTCCCATACCTGACCTTTTGAAGAAGGCTTGCTGCCCTTGCTTTTTCTGGTTGCCATAGAGCAACGCCCTGATGTGCTGCTGCCTTCAAAGAGCCGCCCTGCTCATCCTTTCTCCAACCTCCAATCAGTCAGTCTTCAGCTCTTTTTCTTCCCTCCATTGTTTCCTCCAAAGGCTTCATGATTCCTCTGGAAGCTGATTAACCTTGCAGGCGCTGACCTTCAGAAAGCACTCCACAGCAAGTCATGGCGTTACCTGCGATTATAATTTATTTGAAAACAAGCAGCCGGCATTAACGTGGTTATTGCTCTTTAGTACTTGATGTTACCGCTCGGTTAATTCAAGATCACTTGAGTAGATGATGGAGATGCCTGTTAGAGGGAATGACCTTACCGTCGATGACAATAATTGCGCACGCACGCACGCACACACACACACATGCACACACACACACACACACTAGATTCGTGGTTATTAAACTGCAGACATCACAATTAGCCATCCATAACTTCAATACAGATAATTTGCTCCATCACAGCATGTAGGCTTAAGTATGTAAGCAGTCGTAAAATATCTCAATCAGAGCAGCTTGTGCTTGTGAAACTGCATTTTGACATTGAATACATTAAGAAAATATTGATTATTTTAAGTAAGGAACTACAGTTATAGTATTGAGTGCTGCCTTTCACATCTTCTCTGATCAAAAAGAATCTCCACAGTGTTTTGTGGCATAACGTGACTTCAGAGGCACCAAAGATCAGATTTACCTGAACAGCTACTTGATTGGCTGTAACCAAATTAGTTGAAACAGTTAATTTCAAGTGTGCTGCATCAATGGGGATTTGAAATGATGTCATGATTTCACTATTGTTTTAATTTCATCATCCAGAGAAACCTGTAAGCTTGGAGGTTTTATCCCGCCTGGCAGCCATAGACACCACAACACCACTGTGCTGAGCCACAGACAGGCGTAATCATGGCAATCACTTTAGGTTTTGCTTTTTGGGATAGTAGACATTGCCCTACTGTTTAGCTCTGCTTTCCAGAGATTGGTAACCATTGACTGAACAGTGTAGCATTATGCTCAATATTCACAGCTATGCAATCAAATTACCAGTATTTCTAACCCACTGGGTGACTGCTTAATATTTAATTATTTTTTTTGTTCTATCATCTACTCAATGTTATGCTGATATTAACACTTTTTTTGAAGATTGTGCTGCGCAACTCTGGCCTTTTTAACATTTCATTGCAGAAATGAGTATATTTATTGCCGATATCCATAATTGATTTTTTTTGTTAGCTGTGAAAGCTTATTAGCATGCATATTAATAATCATCTAACATTATTTTAATCATCACATCATCACCGTTGTACTTTTTTTTTTTATTATTATTATTCTGTAAAGGGTTTGAAGGAAGATATCTGTGCTTATAGAATTCATGAGAGCCAGGATGCCCTAACGTACACGTTATTGTCCATGACAGTTGATTGTGTGCCTGCTCTGCCAGCACATCTGCTAAATTGAAGTCAATGGCTGGAGATTGAACAATAAGTAATTTCATTCTGTGAGGGTAATTGGAGTCCACAGCAATTTACTGAAAAGAAATCTGCTCTCAGCTTGAGTTGAGACTGGGTTGTTGGGTTTTTGTTTTTGTTTTTTTTTTGGTTGTTTTTTTTTTTAACCACCATGTGCTGGATGTGTAAGTATTTTCTACTTAGCTGATTCTTGAATGACAAAGTGAAAAAGTGAAATGTCTGTATGAAAATAAATATGTTTGTTTTAGCAACTATTTTACAAATGATTGAGCCAATGCTTTGCAGATAGTCCCATATTTACTTGTCTAAATTGAAGGTGTCTCATTTTTATGATGAACTGTAACTGTTGTCCTAGAAGAAGGCATCAATAATTTATCTATTGTGACACCTGTCAGTCATAGTTTTTTTTTTTTTTTTTTTATGGTTATTAAAGCAAGTTTAGAAGCACATTCAATTACAATAATCAGAGTTCCTGGAAACAATAAAGTTTTGCACTTCATAGTAAATCAGTACAAAGTTTTAGCTTG
The DNA here is from genome assembly GCF_902148845.1 of Salarias fasciatus. Taxonomy (NCBI): domain Eukaryota; kingdom Metazoa; phylum Chordata; class Actinopteri; order Blenniiformes; family Blenniidae; genus Salarias; species Salarias fasciatus. The sequence continues at coordinate 6,684,127 of NC_043766.1, read as the reverse complement.
ATAAAAAAGCTCTTTAACATGATTCCCGTGTGAAATTTCCTTCAAAATTTTTCCTTTTACATGAATTTAACTTCAGTGATCCTCTCCAAAATAGTCATTGTCTGCTCTCCCTTTTTCAGCAGCCTGAAGTCTTCTATTTTATCACTGTCACTGCCGCCCTGCATAGCACATTAAAGACTCATGAAAACGTTACCACAAATTACCCATAGGGGACACATGGGTGATTTTAGCATCTATAGATTCTTATGATAATGAACAATTTGACAGGACATGCCAATTTTTTTTTTCTTCTTTCGTCTTTTACGTCCAGAAATAAGATGCCGACTGTGAGATAATTTACACAAAGTCTGCAGGAGGCTGTGAGAACAATGTGTTTTCATTTCCAACTTTAACAAACTTTGTTACTATTTAATTTGAACATTTTGGTAGAAAATAAAGTGTCTTAATGTGAAGTGTAAATCCAAAGACAGATTTTCAAAAACAACTAATCTAATATAATTTATGCAAATTTTAGGATCTTGATAAGCAGTTTTCCCTGAGATTTGCTATGTTGTGCCAATGTTGTTGTTTTTTTTTTTTTTGTTTTTTTTTTTTTTACAATTTTTAATAATATTTATATTGTTTTTGATCCGCATTAATGATCTTGAAATACCACAGACGGATAAAAGTTTCACCATATTCTGACTTGAGAATGTGTTTTATCATTGTCTTTATTCTGGATAGCTGCACTCCAGTGATCTGAGCTTCTACCATTCTTCTTAGAGTGTTAATAAATACAGGGTGGTCCTTTGTCCTAGCATTGTTTTTCCTATCAGTATTGGAAATTACTGATACTAGGAATACTCTGGCCAGTTTTTGTGGATGTCGATTTACTCCTGGTATCAAACTGTCCTGCTTCCCCGGGAGCGTCTGTGACGGGATGGATTGTTAAAACTCCAGCTGAGGAGGAGCGATGCAGACGCCATCCTGAGCATGGAGCAGCAGAGCAGCAGACTAACTTTTCACTCCAGTCTTCATGCATTTTGTGGACCTGGAGAAGGTGAACAGCAGAGTATATTGTCAGGGGTGTTCTAGGGGTTTGTGGTACCAGGGCTGCTGCAGGCTCTCCCGTCTCTGTACTACTTGTGTGTGACCTCTATGTAAGCCAAAATCCAAACGTGGATGAGGAGTGGGCAGGGCTGGTTTACGAGGCTAGGTAAATAGTACACCCCTGGTTGCTCCCCTCCCACTGGAGGCCCACCAGGTCCTGGACTTAGCCCAGGACTTACTGGAAATATTTTCTCCCATACTTTAAAGACCTTGACTGTAAACAAAAGCATTTTCTGTGTGAAAGTCAAAGAATTGATTATTAAGTGCTTGTACATGTTTTTGTTTGTCTGTTTCTTATTAATTTTTAATCTTTTTTTTTTTTTTTTTACTCGCTTAATTTCTCAGTTTTTTTTTTCTTTTCTTTTTCTACTTCATGTCTTTAGATTTTGATTGAAGTTTTCTAATGGCCTAATCTGCAGCTACTCCCATCATGCTCTTTCTGCTTTGTGTGTGTGTGTGTGTGTGTGTGTGTGTGTGTGTGTGTGTGTGTACGTGTGTGTGTATGTGTGAGAGCGAGAGTTTCCTCCCTGGGGAACTGAGGCTGAAGTAATGAAATGCTCATTACTGATTCAGCTGGAAATGCTTGGGATACATTTACACGCCTACACACACACCAGCTATCCAGACGCTCTTCAAGGTCACCTCGCATCATTTGCCCGTGTGTTCGCTTGTGTGTCTTTGTGTGAACAAATGTCTGTTGTATACACAAACTGAGAAACAACAAGATTGGGCATAATTGGGCCCTAAATTGACAGTTTTGTGCAGTACACTACAGGCATCTGACCAGACACAATCATTAATGCTGCCTGTCTTTTCACACACACACACACACACACACACACACACACACACACACACACACACACACACACACACACAGAGGGATGCATCCTCACCTTTGCGTTCACTTCAGTTTTCAGCTTTCATCAGCGCACGCCTCTCTGACAACTGGTTCATCTGCAAACATACAATTATTTGATCTTCATGAGGTTACCCTCTGCAGCAAAGCATGCTGGTACAAATGACACCCCTCTTTGTCTAATGCATTCATATGCATTTGCTCAGTTATGCTTTCAACTCGGGTCAGGCTGATCAAAGGATAACTAACATGTTTCTTTGACAGATGCTGTGTTTATGGACACACACGACACACACACACACACATACAGTCCAGTGTACCATTCTTGAGAAGCTCTGCTATCACTGGGCTGTTGTTTCAGATAGCCAGCTGGAGGAAGGCATGAAACACACACTCATTCTGTTGTTTGGGTATTTTGGGCTTTTGTCTAGAATGAATGCTTCGCTTGTTAAAAATCAGCCAGAAAAGTTTGAAAAACAAGGACTAAAGTACCACAGGTGCAAATTATGGTATTTGAGTTTCAATGACCACCTTATGAAATGTTCATTTGACTTCTGTACCTTTTATCTGGGCTAATGCATGTTTTATTTAACAAAAGAAATATAACATGCAATGGTGGGACTTGATAAACAAAGAACATTTCATACATAAAATCCATTTGTGATTAATTAATCACAATTAATCAAATTTCTTTCAGATCTTAGTATTTGATGAAAATCTTTTTTGATCAGATTTTCAGATTTTGCCGTATGTGGATTCATAATAAAAAGACCTACACATGCTTACACAACAAAGTATTATTTCTAATATCAATGATGATGTGTTATTTAAATATAACACACTGAACAAACCTATTGTTAGTTCTGCTTTCCAGGTTTACAGCTACAGATTTAACTTTGAAATGAAAGCAATGATTAGTTAGCCATGCAAGGAACTTCCACAGGTGCACTGAGAAATATTCCATGTTATATTCCTTATTTGATTGTCAAAATTAACTTGTTACTGTAAAATGCCATAAATAAGTAAAATCTTACTGAAGCTCCTACAGCTGTGTGCTATCCTATAAACAAAGCTGTTTGGTGTTCATTTATTAAAGTAGGTTGTCAAAGTGTCCTTGAGCAGGACAGCCAGTCCTAAATTGTGCTCCCAATGGTGTGCATCCACCTTGCATGGCAGCCGTTTCCATTAGTGTGTGTGTAATGTATGAATGATTGCATGTGCAAATGGGAGAATGTGATTGATCATGTAAAGCACTTTGTAACATAGGTGAAACATCCAAGTCCATAAAAAGCTGTTATTTTCAGCCTCAAGACAACACAAACCTAAACAAGCATCTAACAATAGTGAGGGATAACATTCTTTGTGTTCTTTTGCTACTTTAACTCATTGTGTTGAAAAAAACAGACTGTGAGAAAAAGAACTGAAACTGTAAAAGCTAACATGCTTGAATATTAAAAGTAGAAACACAATTGAATAATTATGTTAGTGATCACTGTGGAATAACTTATTAGTTAGGTAGTAGGAATGAGCGTCGTACTGGACTTAGCAGGATATTTTTTGAGCTGGAAAATATTTTCACATATTTTCTTCTGCAAAAGAAACTGAAACAATTCTTGTGATATGTGCAAACTGATGATGAGGATACGTTTCACTGGCTCGCAAACTGAAGAAATGGCCGTTCAAACAGGAGAGTGTAACCAAGAGCACATAATTCAACATAATATTCGTGTTGACAGAAGAAAATGAAGAATTCGCATGTCCCCACTCTACACAGAGAAAGAATTAACTCAGCCAACGAAACCAAGGTGGATAAATAAATCGGACTATTAAAAAGCCATGGGTGGCGTTCTGCCTTTTTATCATTTTCAGTTGTGCGGAGCTGATTCTGTGAAGCTCTTTGGTAGTTTTGAATAAAAAATGGGTCATGTAATTGGAGAATGCCTTCCACTCCTGTCTGCTTGGCAATGTGAGGAAAAGGATCACAAATGACAGATAATTCCAATGGTGTTCGTCATCAGTAACCTTTGTATATTATATAAGATAAAACTACAAAAAAAAAAAGAGTATAAAACAGTATAATATAAAGACTTTGTGCCATTTTATATTGTCAAACTAAATTAAATCTAATTGGACTTTTAGGTGCTCATAAAAGTTACCAAAATAGTAATTTAATTGTAGAATAACAACTTTAAGTGCTAATAATAATTAAGTATTCTCAGAAGTTAAGAAAAAAAAACCCTTCTCTTTCATTGAGTGTGCACGTGTGTGTGTGTGTGTGTGTGTGTGTGTGTGTGTGTGTGTGTGTGTGTGTGTGTGTGTGTGTGTGTGTGTGTGTGTGTGCAACATGCACTTGACAGCCAGTCTGTTTCCCTCGAGTCACCGCTCTTCTGATTTATGGCCCTACTCCACCTGCCTGGGACCCTGACTGTCACCCCTGGGTGAATGCTTCGCTCCGGTCCGGGTCCATTTTATCTTATCATTTTCAAAAAGTATCTAAATTACAAGTCAGCTGGAGAGCCGACGTATTTATTCGCTGGGAAAGAAGGGCATGATGAATCACTGCCTCTAATGTTTTCACCACCCCTTCTGCAATTACTGTACATGCTCACCGTTTGTCTCGCGCCTTGTAAACTGTCAGCTCAGCTCCTGCAGCGAGGCAAACTGTGCGTGAATGGAGCCGTTTGCTGCTGGTGTGCTGGAAGGCTCCGGAAAGGCCCAAATGTCTGAACGTCTGCAACAGCACTGACCTGGATACTGCAATGCAATACTGCAGTTCACTGAGAGAATCCTTTAAATGTCATTCCTGAATTGCTATTATCGCACACGCGCACACACGTGTGTACGCTCACGTGCACGCTCACACGCGCGAGTGTGTATATGCATGTGCGCACACACGCTCGCACACACACAGAGGCCTGGAGATGAGTGATGAACAATGCCATCAGACCTACTCATGGGCTGGGTTAACCTTTACTGAAATGAGTAATGAGTGTGTGTGTGTGTGTGTGTGTGTGTGTGTGTGTGTGTGTGTGTGTGTGCGCGCGCACGCGCATGTGCTTGCACGTGATTGCAAATGCATTTTGAGCCAATCTGCCATATGTGACATGTTTTGGATTGTTGCTAAGAGACAAACATCCTGAAGGGCATGTAGGAGGAGACAGCATGTTGCGACCCGCTTCAGGAGATGCGCGTGCACGTGCACGTGCACATGGCAAGCACATGCACATACATCACCAGTGGAGTGACACTGAGTCAAACAGCCAGTCCCAAAACGCATTTTAATGGTTAAGCAGTTTGTTTGAATGGGCATCCTACCTCAGGCACAGCTGAGGTTGCTGTCGGTTGCTGTTGTTGCCACAGTTGTGTGTTGTGTGGCAGTATTTCCTCAGTGTAGCAAAGACTCAGTGCACTGGTTGTCACTTTAACAGTACTCTCTGCTGGTGCTCAGTTCAATTCAGTTTCATTCCTATAGCGCCAAAATCAACACAGTTAAGAAACTTTTAAGGAGGAAAACCCAAAATTCCGCTTGAGCAAAAAACAGATGAAAAAAAACTCCTTTTAGCAGGAATAAACCTACAGAACCAGACTCAGAGGAGACTTTCTGCTGTTCCTGTTGGGGTAAATGGTTGGAGTAAAAATTATTGATTCCCATAACATGAGACCACAACCTTCTAGATTCATCAGGAAGGTACGGGGAGGGGGTGTTAATAACTTTTAAAAAATATTAATAGCAGCAGCAATGTTGTCCACATCTTCTCAATAACTCCAATTTCAAACTATTTGGTTGGTAATATTTCTATTGACATTGAACTGAACAACTCTTAAAGACGTTGCATCACAAAGTAAATGTGTACAGAATGTACTGAATGAAAATATACCTTCAATAAGGAGGCTCGGTTTGTCTGCTCTGGAGAGGACAAAAGATTTATGTGCATAATTATAATGAAACACTTATTAGAATCTAGATCAGACTTCGCCAGAACCTAACTGTTGCCTTTATTGTGGAAGTTTCAACTTTTTATGGTGGTGAATATCGGTGTATCCATTATGGTTTGGCTTCTCTGCATATTTTCTCAAATCTCAGATGCAAAGTGGAGGCTTCGGCCTGTCCTAAATGTAATGAACTGTAAAGTCAATGAAATTATTTATAACTTAAATACGTCAATCAGTGCGGAATGTCAGCTTGTTTCAGTTTTTTTTTTTTTTTTTTTGGTTTTCTGTGTTTTCGTAATCTGGTTTCTCATTTTAAAATCTGGCTACAGATTGCTTCACAACATTTATATTGTTTTGTTCTTTTTTCTTGCTTTTATTGCCTGTGTTGTGTCAAAACTCATGTATGTATTGCTTTTGTTGTGTACAAAATGAGGGAAACTACAGGAAACTGATTTCACATGTTAAAGTGATGCAAGTGTTTTTTTTTTTTTTTTTTAATCTAAACGAGCTCATCATAAGAGGAATGCAAAACTTGGTTGACAACATAAAGTAAAACATAAACATAGAATATTTTATTAGCATTTTTCATAGAAGAGATTAATTGACAATCATTTGATTAATTTCTGTGCACCACGCGCTTTTAAAATTTTCACTTTCGATGCAAACAGATGACGGAAATATAGCCCAACATATAGTGTCCCACATCATTCCATGCTCTCGTGTTGCAATAAAAGACACAAACCTGGATGGTAAACACTCACCCTCATCAGCACAGACAGACAACAATAAGAAAACATCTTGTACTTTGCAATACAAAGGGTTGTCAAAGTAGTTTTTTTCAACTTTTGTGCGGTCTGCATATTTTGCCATGCTTTTGTTGTAGTGAAAATGTTTTCCCTGCTTCCTTTCTGTCGATGTAACTGTGAAATGTAATAAATGTGTGTGTGTGTGTGTGTGTGCGTGCATGAGTGTGTCAGCATTATTAGACCTGCCACATTCCTAAGCAACTGAAAGAGACTCTTTGTCTATTGTACTGCAGGACAATTTCTATTGTAAAAGACAGAATCAGATTTCGTCCCAGACAGGTGTGTATGAGTTTGTGTTTGTGCCAGAATATGAACGTGAGTGAGTGAGTGAGTGAGTGAGTGAGTGAGTGAGTGAGTGAGTGAGTGAACGAGCGAGCGAGTGAGTGAGCGAGCAGGGCTGCATGCAAGTGTGTTTGTGTGTGCGTGTGGGTGCACTTGGGTGTTGCGTGTGTCTGTGTGCATGTGCATTTTGCTGGCGGCACAATCTGTCTCCCTCCCATCCTAATCCACTCATTTACCTGAGTTTCTCCCAGGAGGAGCCTGGAGTCTTGCCAACACACACACGCGCACCATAAGAAAGCGTTAGAAGCAGCTGGTTGAGTCCAACCTCGTACTCATTAAGTGAAGCAACATTTTGCACACACATCTGCGAGTGTTTCAGTGTGTTTGTGTGTGCAAGGTAACGCGCTCACACTGTGTGATGATGTGTGTAGGCAGGATAAAATCCATAAATCTTTCAGGTCTAGACGAAAACAAAACAGCCAGAAACTCTGTAATTTTATTTATTTATTTTTTTTTTTTTTTTTTTGCAATCCCAAGATTAAAAACAGAAAGTAAAAATTACTTGAACAGTTTTCCCCTTATTTGTAAAGATTTTTCCACCAGACTTTCCTGTAATGATTTGTCTCCTGAGATATAGAAATTCTGTAAAACTGAAATCATATGTGTTTTTATACATTATATGTTGCATATTCTGTATTTCAGGGTATTTTTTTGCATGGAAGTGTGAAAGGATTTGTCAATATTTGCATAATACTTAATAGCTCATCTCTCAATTTATTAGTTTTTTGTCTTTTGTTATATTTTTTTTTTCAGGTGACGAGACTGATGATGCATCCAGTGGCCGCCAACCAGGCAGAAAACATGTGGCTCCTCCCCCTCCTCCACCGAGACGCCCCGCCCCTCCTCGCCACAACTCACCTCCAGTAGGTTAACAAATAAACAACTTCTAATAAAATAAACTGACTAACAAAATTTTACAAGATTCCTGCAGATAATTTGTTGACAGACATGGCAAAAGCATCCTCAGTTGCAATAAAAAATGCCTGTCTACATGGGAATGGCTCCAACCGTGTGTGTGATTGGAGGCGGATGAGCCAGCAAATCCCAAATGTCAACATGTGTGAGATTGAGCGAGAGTTATTTAGAAGGATCTGTTTTTGAAAACCTTATTGATCTCTGCTGCCGCCCCTGCCGCTTTAGGGACGGATCTGTGGCTCTGCATCAGTGTAGCTGATTTTGCAGCCTAAATCTCCACCTGTTTTTCAATATTTTTAGATTTATTTTACACCCTGATTTCTTTCGCTCCATGCTGCAATGAGCTGCTTTCATTAGTTACTGAGGAGCTGAGTGTAATCGATCAGTTCATCGCCTACTGACCTCTTTCAGACAGATGATGCAACATGATAACACATCGCTCATTAAATAGTCTGCCCTTTGTGACATTTACCGTGGGGCGCAGCACCACCCACTTGTTTTCTCTGAGGTTTTGTGCAGTATATGCCATCAAATCTGCAGAAGAACAGACAATCCAGAGTGTAAAAATAAGATAAAATTAAAAATAAAAAGAAGAAGAAAAAAAAAACAGAAGAGGGGTGTGACTGTCAGAGTTGGGGGCTGATTATAATGTATTGCTACAACATATGTGGTGTGCCACATTTTGACAACTAAAATGGAGAAATTAGTGTTTAGGTTCGTGTTCGGTTATATTTTGTCAAATTGTGCATGGATTTAGGACAATAGAACCACAATCAACAATCGATTTTGTTCTCATTAATTCTCTTTGGTTGCATGGATGCAGTGCTAAGGATAAAATTTCAATACCTTCGTTTACTCTTCCAACAAATTACACCTATTTTTTATTGTCTGTTGGATAAATAGAAAAGATAAAAGAAGAAATAAAAAAAAGAATTGGAAATTTATGACATGATGGCCTGTTTTTATTTCAACCATTAAAAACATGCACCAATAAAGATAAATTTGGCTTCAATTTACCAAAAAATAAATAAAAGAAAGAAATACAACAGCACATACAAAGACCACATAGACAACAAATAGATTTTAAAACTAATCTGCAAACTTGCTAGAGGAGATAAGAAAACAAAACATCATTGGTTCATAGATGCTTTTAACAGTACAGTATGGTCCCAGACGTTCTACCAAAAATTATTATTATTATAATTATTATTATTCATTAATCTTACTGTTCAGCACAGGATTTCTGTATAATTTGAATTTATTAATTTTTTCTTGATTTTGGGGAACTTTTAGGGATTCAGTCCAATAAACACCACTTTGCTTTTTCATACCTGTCTGTGCAATAAGACTTTATTATTTCTTATTGTCTTTTAGGTGTCTGTTCAAGGCTCAGCGCACATGATAACCGTGGAACCTCTGACCGTGGTGACCTTGCTGCTCCTCATAATTTTACCCTGGAAACCACGCTGACCATGAAGACTCACATCTGGATACAGACAAACATGACAGACGGTTAAAGAAAGCTACACACTGTGCATTTTGTGGTGTTGTGAAGTACTTGAAGGTTCAGCTTGGCTGCTCTGGTTATTTTTTTGTTATTTTTTTGCATGCGGCCGAGCCGGTGGGTCAAGCTGTTGGTTTTACATAGCTGCGGGTGGGCAGTATTCATCTTTATATTACCTGTACTGACCTCTATATATATATGTCCATTTTGTATTTAACTCTGATAGGTTGGATTGCACATCACTACTGACTTTTTTGAAGAGATGTAAATACAAAAATTATATATTTTATATATTTATATAAAGAATTTCTATAGATAACAAGGGCTTGATGTGTAAATAGAGATTAATATAGAACAGCAGAGACTGGGAAGTGAGGGAATATCTTGTTTGTTTGGTTTGACCTTTACGAGATGTATTCCCCGCTGAGATTAAGGCCCATGATAGCTGAACCATTTCAGTGTTAACACTCCAGTACATTTAGAGTGAGGGCATATTTGTGAGGATTTACTGGCCTGTGACGACCTCGACATGCTGATAAGGGAAAACTAAGGCACTTTGCAAAACAAAAACAAATCATTTTTTTAAATTGTTTTATATTTACCAAGCAAACCAGCCATTTTTCCAAGCAGATTCACACTTTTTTTTAAATTCTCTTTTATTTAATTCTTGAAAGAACTGCTCCTCCATAGCTGAAATCTCTCCCAGAAAACTGTGCCTTTTGGTAATTTGTCATTTCAAGGCTTTAACTACCTCCAATGTTATGGATTTTAAAACAAACTAAAAGCTCTGCAGGGAAACAGCAGAGCTTTTATAGCTTACCCATATACTTAAAGTACATTTAATCTACAGTCTTTATTTTAAAATAAGAATATCAAGAACAAATATAAAAATAAGAGATTAAACAATACATGATTTTCCAGATATGCCATGTGCTTTGACTACTGCCTACTGCTTCTCAAATGGGTGTAAAATAAAAGAATTAACACTGTTTAAATATGTTGGGTTTTTCCAAACCAACTTGCCTTCAGTAGTCACAGGAGTCAGGAGTATTGAAGAGAGTGGTTACACCACTGAGCTCTGAGTCAAACTTGTGAATTGAATGTAATTCATATAAATGGGTGTTTGGTTCCTCCGGCTCACTGTTAAATCTGAAAACCTGCTCATCACAACAGCAGAGCAGACAACTGGAATACCAACGAAGTACATTTAAAACCACTGAAAATGAACCCGTCAAAGTGTGCTGTGTGTGTGTGTGTGTGTCAGTGGGCGATTGCCTTTCTTCTCACATGTATCACACTGTGCTGCATGCATTAACCAGCTCGGCTATATTTCAGAGCCAGCTGTGTTTTTTAACACTTCCCCGTACTGTAGATTAGGTTGCACTTTTTTTTCCCCCTTCCTCCTTTCATTAGGTGCTGTAAAACTTTTACAAATGTACCCACTTTCATCACCTGACACATTTTATTTATGAGGGAATGTGACTGGCAGATGAGACAACTTGAGAAATGCCATTAAGAGCTTAAGTGTGTGAGTTATCTGGGCAGCCAGCCCAAACACCATGTCAGCCAGCAGGGAGCTTTTACAACATAATCCTCACACCAATGTGCTATTATTTGATTACTATTTAAATGTTATACCCAAATGAGATGAAACATTGGATTTGAGCCAACCCATCAATTTTTTTTCTGCTCTTGATAGACAACCGTTAAAAAAAAATGCACAGAGACCCGAAAGAGATGTGAAAAAGCACCGTTCAGTGTACATTATTACATTGCTCATCAAATGGTAAAACCAAGCTGGGTCACTGTTCTATTTTTGAAATGGTTTAAAGTATATTTTCATATGTTTTGTATGATTTTCTATGTACTTTATTTGTTGCCATAAATTGCTGAGAATTTACAGCTACAGTAATCTATGTGCAAAAAATGTTGTGGAGAGTGGCGATCAAATGAATGAGTGGGTGGTACAAGATGTTTTCTGTGGTTGCTCACAAAGGTTGTTTAAATATTTGTAATAAGAAATGTGTACATCTTTTGAGCATCTGTAGATAAACCTCAGCAGCACAAAGTGTTAAGTAGCACGGAAATGACCTTCTGTTGAAAAGGCTCTTGATGTGCTCGCTGTTGTGCAGGGAGCCGGCTGTCTAGCATTGGCAAATAAAACTATTAAACCCACTTAATTCACACATTGCAACTCTGTTAGGTTCGTAATCCAAATTTGTACTGCTGTGTAGCAGCATACAGAGTTCCAGGATACAGCCTGCCTGCTCCAGTTGTGATTTTTTTTCTGTCCTCACTCTGAAAAACACTTTATTAATGTAAACTAACCCACTGAGTCTGATGTGAAACTGTAATACACACTGTGTAACGCTGTCGAGTTAATAACGATCAAATTAAATTACATAGCAATAAACTATTTTCAAATATGTGTTGTACCTTTGTTTTGTAGTTTTTTTTATTTTGTGCCTGTTCCAGTGGAAGATTTAAGAGCCACAGACACAATGGAAGGAGCAGCATTATGACATACCCAACTGTACTTACTGTGTAATTTGCACTCATCATTCACATTAAGTATACCGTATTAGAACTTGTGTCGACAGAAAAGCTGCACTCTTCTGTGACAGCTTAAACAATGTGTTTGTGCCACATTGAGGCTTTTGTATTGTACACTTACTGCACAGTTACTGGTGACATACTTGCGATTTAAATGTGTTTCACTCCATCGTAGAAGGAAATCTGGTGACTTTGGAGGGCTTTGAATGCACGCTTACATTAAATAAACCAGTTTGAGATAGCAGCTTTGAGGTGTGGTGTTTAACGCTCCTTAAAGTAGTCATCAAAGGATATTTCTGTAACATTATTTCACCATCTTCACCAGCTTCAGCTGATGACACAAGGCAAGATAAATCTATGGTGTTAAGTTCCCTGCATCAGATATAATTTTGAATCCAGGTGGAAGCATTTTTAAATAACACCACCAAAAAATGTTGACTCTGCAATACATCTGTGTTAAAACAAACCTCCTGTTGGACGACCTCCTGAAGGTACTCCGGTATAATTAGGTGACAGTGGAGGTTGTTTGAGCACAATCGAATTACCTTATTGTTGTTGAAGAAACCAGTTGGAGTTGCTTCTAAGTTTGTAACGTAGTGCATTAACCTGCAGGAAGTATCAACAAGAAGACGGTATCATGTGGTCATTCGGGGATGGACATTGTCAGTAAGGTAACCCTGGTAGGCTGCGCTAGTAAGAAACCCAACCTGTGGCTAAAAAAGTACCATTCAAGCACCCCACACACCATCACAGAAAAATATAGTAGCCTGAGCTGAGGATACAAAGCAGGCTGGATCCAACATGCTGACTTTTCTGTTATGTTGTTAGCATTTTTTTTTCTTTTTATGCTTGCAACTTTATTGTTATCCTCTCACCTAATGTTTCATTTACATATACTGTATCACATTTACTTAAATGTCTACAGGTATACATCTAATCTTTAATGTAAATCTCCACACTCTAAGGGAATGATTTTGAGATTTGGTCACTGTGGAGGTCAATGAATATGATAAACCCATGATCTAGTTATCCTGCTTAAAGTGGCCATCAGGACCACCATTCATTCCCTGAACTGGTGACAAAAGGCAGATAGATTCATGCTTTTATTTTACCAACATCAAACCCTGACCTTGCAGCTGTTTTTGTTTGAATAAACTGTTATCATTCTCAAATGCAAAAGCCAAAACTTGGTTTATTTTTATATATGTTGCATCATTCTGTAAACAAACACACAAAAAAAGATAAAAGAAATGCTTTTCGCATCACATAATACGTACCTTTCACACAGACAGTTCTTAGGCTGTCAATTCTATATGATGAAATGAACCTGTAGGTTCCACAACATTTTCAGGGCTTTAAAATATATCACTATGATGATCACTGGAAAGGTTGCTGCTTCAGGTTTTTAGAGAAAAACACACTTCAAGCTGTGCATTTTCAAACTGAATAAAAAAACCTTAAAAATAGACAAAGAGACTTTTTTTCCCATTCAGAGCATTTTAATTTTGGTGAAGCCACCACATCTGAGTCGCTAAATAAGGTTTTAACACACAAGCAATTGAAGCCTTCACAGCTTTATGTTATATGGGAACGTGGCCGCGGGTCGTTGGCCTCTGGCCCTGAGAGAGATTACTGTGATTGGATTGGCATGGTGAGGAACTTGGCACTGGGTCCTTAGCTGGCACAGAAAACTGCCAGAGGATGATGGGAAATAAAGACATCACTGAATGCAAATTACCAGAGAGAGAGAGAGCAAGAAGAAGGAGGTATCCCATCCCTCATCCTGATGTCAGCCTGTCCATTTCCCTCTGCTTGTCTCAGTGTTGTTCCTACATCCCTTTAGCTCCATTATTTTATGAACTTTTATTTATTATCTCTTATTTGACTGTAATGTACTGTGTGGCTTTGATTACTTACCGGTACTTTCAGTGAATGCATAAAATGGAGAAAGGCTCCTGTAGTCTGCACATCCTTGAAGATAAGAACAAATGGAGAGGAGCTCAGGAGGCAGACGGGGTAAAAGGTTAAGCAGGTAAGAGTGAAGCAAATGATGACTCAGAGTTCAGGACAGCCAGAGGGAGAAGGATGGGGCATTTACAAGATGTTCTTTCAACACTCTGCTGAGGCTTCCTGACTGAATAACATCCTTTCTCTGTGCCAGCACTAATCACATCAGAGCGCTGATGATTTTGACCCTATTCAAGGGCTGTGATTGAGTTTGTTCTATTTAAACCATGTTTATTCGTATCTTTGCAGCCTCTTATGTACACATTATGTCAACACACTGTTTTGGAGCTGCATCAGCATTAAAACGGGCACTGAGAGCTCTCTAGTTATTAGTCTTAATGGACTTAATGCCTTCAAAACAATCTGATAAGATCTGTGATTGGATTGCAAAAGCACACAGCCGCAACGATCCAACATGAAAATTAGCCTTGGTTCCTCTTTTTAAATCAAACCCAGTGTAGGGTTCATATACCAACAAATTCAGTCTGAGAAGCCTGCCAATGGGAGCTTTCTTTTCTAATCCATGTGGATGTGAACAGTCTATTGTTTCTTGATGCTTTTGGCAGTGTGAAACATCCCTGAATATCAATAACTGCTGATAGGATCTAAAAGGCAGCGGTGTGTTGCCACAGTCTCAGGATCCAGTGTGCAGGACTCATTTAACCCTGAAAGCTGATCATCTTTGCAGTGGTCGGCACCTTTCTCTTTCACAATGATTCTAACATTAGAGCTGCATGGCTTAAGTAATGTGACAATACACACCTTGCTGAAGGGTTTTTTTAGCTTCAGTTTGTGTGAAAAGGACACCACCAAATAAGCACACTTCAAAAAAATATGCATGTGAGGACAATTGGTGAACCCAAATTGCCCCTAGGTATGCATGTGAGTGTGTGTGGTGATGGACTCATGGCCTGTCCAGGGTGTATCCTCCCTTTGCAAGTAGTAAGCTGGGACTAGATCCAGCAGCCCACCACCCTGCACAAAATTAAGCAGAGTAGAGGAGGGATGGTTGTCAAGACTGAAGAATTTATGGCTGTTTTAGTCCCCCAAACACCAAGTGAAACAAATTCATTTTAATGATCCAAAAGCTTGGTTGAGTCCACCGAGCAGTAGGTGAGGTGTTAATGGGACTGAGCAAGGCTTAATATCCTGTCATGTGTGAAATCTATAGCAGCTTTATTTATGACTGAGAGATTTGTTTGTACATGTTGTTGACACCTTCCTACCTGTACTGAAGTGATCGTCTGCCAACATAGCGGCATCACCCCGGACGAGATTGAGTCACGCTCATAAAATCGTCATGTTCTCCCCCGTTTGCTCTTCTGTATTTATCATAGGTGACTCTGGCCTTCAGAGTTTTCAGGTTGAAGCAAGTTCATATTTAATAGGATGTCAGCCGGTTTTTCGAACGTCTGACTTTATGCCAGTGTTTATTGGCCATGAATGAGAGACCTTATCTTGGATGACTGGCAGCTCGGATTGAGAGTGGCAGATGAACTCTTAACGTTTCATCATCGCTGAGATCTATTGTTTGTACATGTTTGTATACACCGTATTTAGAGCTGCTGCTGTTGTGTAGTCATGCTGAGTAAGAGACAGAATGCTCAGAGCCCTGTGCTACTGCGTATGAGACCAAGTCAAAGTGACGTGTGAGTCAAGAGTGCCATTGGATTAAAATGTGCTGAGAAAGAAGTATCTGTCGCTCTGACTTACAAACTTGAAAGGAGACAGAGCAGAGCAGAGAAATATTTCACTCTAGCACCCACTCACAGGTCGCGATTGCCTATGCAGGTCGCAGCAGGCTAAGCTGCTTTGTCTTTCATTATTTTTCTCCCTGACATCTTCATGCTCCGATGCATCACTGGCACGCACTTACAAATGCTGAGCCTGATGATGTATCCACATGATGCTATAAGACTGCGTGTTCGAGAGTGTGGAAGGATATTGAAGAGGGAATAGATTCAAAAATGGCATTAAAGTATTAAAACGTGTCTCTCTGGAGTTCGTGAGCTTAGTTGAGGGCATGAAGTTCAGATGAAGAGAAAACAAGAGTGAAGCCGAGTTTAAAAGAGTTCAAAAAATAAACTAAGTGGATAAATAGTTTTAAATCCTGCTGATGATTCACATGTGTCTCTCTGACCTGGCTTTACTCACTGCATATCACGCCTCAGGCAGTAGAAATATAAAATGAACGATCCAAATCTGAACAGAGGCTCAATTGTGCACACAGACTGGCTAATTACAGTATCTGACAACAGATTGACACTGGTGGCAATGAATATTTTCCCCTGTGTGTTGCCAGAAAGAAAGAGGAGATGACACCTGTGCTCATCTGCAGACAGTGTCCACATTGTCAAGGATGAATCACTGATGTAAAAACCTGAAATCTCTGCAGACAGTTTTCACTGCTGGTGTTTCAGTGTAACCTTCTGCAGAATGCATCTATAATGTTGTGATGTTTTTATTGTTGAAAACCTCTAAAAGCTGCATGAACACATTTTTTTTAAAGGAGGCATGTCAACTCACTACTCTCTGAGTTGACTGGTGTAATACGAGGTTCTCATGAGGACTCTGGTGGCTGGTATGTGCCAGTCTCCTCTCACACATTAACACATTAATCCCAGTGGCATTTCGCCTGTCAAGGCCATAAATCATTGACTGGATTAACACTTGCCCTGACATTACATTAGGTATGTGCAGACCTGCGCATGCGAGCATGTGTGTGTGTGTGTGTGTGTGTGTGTGTGTGTGTGTGTGTGTGAGTTTGTGTGTAATGGCAGTCTGTGGAAATTCTTCATTTAGGTAATTAATTCAAAATTAACGTCTTTCTCATGGAGATATGTGGCAGTTTCATACATTTCAATGTTTTGTCATTTATCTAATATTCTGGAAGCTATGAAATTCTTAAATGATGAAAAACTGTTTTTTCTTCTACTCCTGCTGCTTCTGCTCCCGGCCAACAGCAGCTGTTTGCAATTGACAATAATTCATTCATCTTGTCCTCTACATATAATATTTCAGTGGAAAAAAAATGTAATAATTAAATATAATCTGTAATAATGATGGCCACCATAATGACTGGACTTTAATGGTTAGCTGTCTCTCTCTCTCTCCATTGTAAGAATATCATGTGTTTGAGTCCAAGCAGGGCCAGGTCTTTCCGTCAGGAGTTTGCTTGTTCTCCCTGAGTTGTTTAGGGATCCCACACAGGTAAGAGGAGGAGGGGAGGCTGTAGAAGAAAGGGGGAAATATCCAGGCAACATTAGTAACACTGAGTATTTTGGTTGTGTGATAAATTTTTCTGTACCTAATATGAACCATGAGCCAGAACTTTACCTATAAATCCATGTAACTATATGGTCTCTACAGTACTACAGATTCACTGAGTAATAAACTGATTTTTTTTTTTTTTTTGTTTGCAATAACACAATGGCCTTTCTTTCTTTCTCTAATAAATAAAACCTGATGGCCAGTGTGCAGGGGATTTCAACCATCATAAGTAACTAACTAACTAATCATTGTTGTTACAGTTGCCATTATTTCCACTCGTATAGTCCAGAATACTCAAAATATACAGATACAACGCTCATGCTGACAGAACTTGCTTGAGTTTTGGGAGTTACAGTATATCTCTTTGTTTGGGGCCATATCATAGCTGTTGCTGTTGTTGACGAGGAACACAAAAGACACAGACCATCCTTCCATCAGAGATGTAACTCTCAATATTTCCATAACAACTCACCTGTCTGCATCCTTCAGCCTCCTGTAAGTGACTGTTGAGCCTCTTATTTAACTTTTTTTTTTCAAACATTACTGCTTCTTGTCTCAGTCAGTCAGTCAAAAAAAAAAAACCCTCACAGACATCGATTCATATGTTGTGGCTCTGTGATTTTTAATACAGGAAAATGCCTTTTACAAAAATGTCATAACATCTGATGCTTAATGCTTTCCAAGAATAGCAGTAACATCATATAAAAGGATGCCCACAAACTTTTTCAAGTTTCATAGACTGTGACACAAATTGTCAACTGCATCACATTTTGTTCATCAATATATTGTCAGTAAAAACATCTCACAATTCATTGTACTGAGATATTGTAAAAAAAAAAAAAAACAGAAAACAAAAAAAAAAGTATACAAAAGCTTAAAGTAGCTGTTAATCTATTGCAGGACACTGTGGTTGAAATGATCACACCTTAATCTTAAAAAATAATGTCACCCAGACACGTTTTAAAATTTAGACTCCTCTGCCACATCCAATTTCAAAGTAATGAGAATTCATTTAAATGCTTTGTAGCTTCAAAGTCCAATATGAGCAGCACTTCTGAGGTGTCCATCAGGCTTCGGGGCTGCCGGTGACCTTTCCAGGGCAGCCTCTAGACCCGGCACTGCTGCTGCTGCTGGGGAGGATGTTGGATGTGAAGACTGGAGAGTGTCTGACAGCTCATCGGTCACGTCCGCCAGATTCACCACATTAAGCTACAGGAGGGCAGTGAATCCGTGGCAGCTCCTGATCCAGCCTGCAAAGACACACGGAGAGTCCAGCACTATTTTGTTGAGCAAAGGTTTCTCAGAGGATTACTGGTTTCTTCTGTTTGCATTAAACATTATGATTAATGCATTTATACTCTTGCATATCTGTTCTTGAATCTTAAACCCTGTCTTCATATCAGTATTTAAGTGGCTGTGATTTGACTGATGTTCAAAGGCTGCAGGCCAACTGAACACTGCGTCACTGAAGAATTATTCAGCTAAATCCCTTTAGCTTTGAAACTCCGTGCCAGAGGATCTGAAGTCTGCAGAAAGAATCTCTCAAATCGAAACCATCTTTCTAAAGCATTTTAATAATGTCACACCAAAGATGTGCTGCTTAGCATTTAATTATTTTCCTTTTTTTCATTCTGTTTTGCCTCTGCTTTGTTTCCAGAGAGAAAAGCACTCAGTAACCTTTGTTCTCATAACACAGTTTAGACACATGACTCAAAAGAAAAATCCTTGTCGACTAGAAGAGCAACTAAATAATCTCACAGTAAACACATCCTCAGACTTTTTTTTAATTAGCTTTTTCTGAACAATCTCAATTTGTTTTCAGATTACAGTCTGTACTTGAAAACCAGTTTGCAGATGAAACAACATTAAAAAGTTGCGTTTGCCATCAAAACCACTTAATTTCATCTTTTTACCTGTTGTAATTAAAAAGAAGACAAAATGTTAGATATTTCATGAAATCTCCTTGAAACAAAGGACATAAAATGGTTCTGAATTTAATAAGGGTTAACCTTTTGAAATTAAAAGTGTGCAGCGCTCAAAAGAACAGGCTTAGTTTTCAGGGGACAATATCTTCAGATGGAAACAAATGATGGACGGCAGAGCAGAAACAACATAATGACAGTTTCAACATGGAGGCCAACACATGGCTGATTTCTTTAAACTCACAGTGTCCTTAAACACAGTCATGGAGCAGCGGTGTTACACATAGGTTTCATTACATTCTCCCATAATCAAAATACTCTGCCAGAAAATGTTGTCACCCCCAGAAACAAAGAAACAAAGCTTGTTCTGACCACAGGTAGATAGATAGACAGCTAAATAGATAGATAGATAGATAGATAGATAGATAGATAGATAGATAGATAGATAGATAGATAGATAGATAGATGGATAGATAGATAGATAGATAGATAGATAGATAGAACCTTCCAACATTAAAACATAAAAACAACAACCACACTTCTACTTAGACAACAATTGCAAAATTTGTTTATTCAGATTGTTTGTCTGTAAAATATCTATGCATGTTTGAAGTGACAGATTATGTAGCGTAACATACTGAGTTATATTGCAAATTTAAAAAAAAAAAAAAGGTCTCCTGGAATAATACTTGATGAAAGAAATGCGGTAGTTGATTTGTGATTCATTGATTCCACACCACTTTAAGAAAAAAAGAAAAATAAATATACATAAATATTTCGTTTAGGGAAAATAATTATATATTTTTTTTCTCATCCCAGCTTGTATAACCTGCAGATGGCGTTGTTTCACTCTTGCGGCACAAGGGCGCACGCTGGCATCCACACACAAAGAGAGAGAGGTGGAAGAGAGAGCATCAGCGCCGGGTGCCGCACACTCCCACCAGCCCAGGCTTCTTTCATTGTCCCGGAACCTGAAGAGGAGCGAGTCAGCGCACAGGTCTCCCTCCCGCTCCGCTGCAAGCCTCACCTGAAGCCACACATCTGGAGCTTTCCTGCCCAGCGGCTGTCTGACTCAGCCATGAGGCGGTAGTCCTGCGCGCGAGCCGGCTTTTCACGGAGCGACACCTGCTCTCACACGCGCTCTCTTCTCCTTTTGTCTCTCGCATCTCTGCAGCCAGCAGCACCGAGCAGGGGAGGAGGAGGAGGAGGAGGGAGGAGGAGGAGGTGGAGGAGGAGGAGGGAGGAGCAGCGGGATGTACCTGACACCTCCAGACGCGCGTCGCAGCTCTGCTTTTCACGCAGAAACACCCCGCGCGGTCGCCTCCCCCTTCGTTAGGTGTATCAGTCAAGCCGGAGCTTTGTGTAGTTTGAACGGGACGCGGCGCTTCTGCTGACGCGCCGAAAAGTCTTGTAAGTAAATATATATATACAAAGAAAGAGAGAGAAATAGCAGGAACACGCCTAAGGAAAGGCTCTCCAGAAAACTCCCGGTTTCCCGTCTGCCTGTGGAGGAAAGAGAAAGAAAGAAAGGAAAGGGACTACACCTCAGAAGAAGATGCGTCTCCCGGTGGTCCTCTGCGTCCTGGCGTGTCTGTGCGCGGCACCGGGCCCGGTGAACGGGGCGGATAAAAGCTGCGCCGACCTGCGGCAGTTCTACACCGGGAAAGGCTTCACTCTGACCGGGGTACCACAGACAGAGATCTCCGGTGAGTTTTGCTGGAGGGGTGTCAGAGAAGAAAACACACATTTTGATGCACTTCACTGGATTTGCTGAATCATATACTGTTTTTAACGATAACAAGTGTTCTCAAAATGATTGCTGCACATAACATAGCCTACCATATTGGGATGCATTGCGGATGCCTGGGAATTCCTACAATTTCCAGTGTTACTTTGCAAAATCCCCCTCATCATGCCTAGTGAAGTTTGTTTCTCCATAATTGCATATCGCGGGGTGCATGCACTGTGGTTTGGTGTGTTTAACAGTTACTATGCATAGATTTAAAACTCCTGCCAAACCTCTTGAAGATAAGTTTTCGGCTGCATACACTTGTTTCATTGTTACATGGGACAGATTTTGCGGCATCTCGCTCCATGTGCCTGTACCTCTTATTCCCCCCCCCCCCCCCCCCCCCCCCCCCCCCCCCCCCCACACACACACACACTCCTCAAGTGCGAAGTGTTTCCCCTGTCTATAGGCACTCCTGCACATCTTTATTCTAATCCTTTCAGGGCTTTCCATTGTCTGCTCAGGGCAGGGTTGCAGGTGTGTGTGTAAGCCATGAGTCTTGTGGCGGTATTATAGTGTCTTCATTGTATTTACTGTTGTTTACTGATGCTTTCGCAGCAAGTGTTAACAGCTTTTCATATTAAATTACAGTGCAGTATAAACTTCCTTACTGCCCACCACTGTTGAATAACAGTCGTGGACAATTGTGTGCTGGGGAATTTCTTTAATCATGTGTTTTGTTGTAGGATTCAGGTGTGCAGTTTGTGTGTGTGTGTGTGTGTGTGTGTGTGTGTGTGTGTGTGTGAAACCCATAAAGGCTGAAATTGCTTTTTTCATTTGCATAAACTTACAATTAAGGCCTGCCTGGGGCACTATCGACAAACAACAATAACTCAACAGGCTCTCGGCATTAAGCTGCAGTTGAGGTGAAGAACATGGTTTGCACTCATTCTTCTCTTTTGTGTCTTTACTTGACCTTTTCTTGTCAGCCAGCTGTCAAATAAGTCAAGCAATCACGCATTTAATCAATCAGTCAATTACCCAACCAGTCAAGTAATCTGTCTGAGATCACACATCAAAGTCTCTGGAGCTGCTCTCTTTGGACTGCACTGCCCAGAGACGCTGATCAACCTGCCCTGGTCTGGAGGAAAATGTAATTGAGTTGTTTTCACCTTTAAGGCGATCATGTGTCGCTGTCTTCCTTTCCCTGTGTTTTACCTGAAGATGTACAGACAGCAGAAGCCTCAGGATGCATTGGGAGATGAGAATGAGGCGTGTTTATGTGATCAGTGTGTGTGAGAAAGAGAGAGAGAGAGTGTGTGTGTGTGTGTGTGAGAGAGAGAGAGAGAGAGAGAGAGAGAGAGAGAGAGAGAGAGAGAGAGAGAGAGAGAGAGAGATCTGAAGGTCATTTCATGAAGTGTCAATGAAAATGTGGGGTGGATAAGGGCTGAAGAGTTATTAATATTGGATGTGTGTGTGTGTGTGCGTGTGCGTGTGTGTGTTTGTCTTTGTGTGTGCATGTGGGTGTTTGTCTGAGATAGAAAGCAGCAAGCTGATAAGAGCAAGGCGAAGAGATGTGTGTACAGAGAGAGAGAGAGGAAAAAGAAAGAGACAGGAAAAAACAGGCTCAGACAGTGAGGCAGGCTGACAGAGACAGAGCAGGTGAGTCACTCAGGGTCTCTGTTGGTGTTTCACGAATGACTGTGAAGGAGACCTAAGAGGTCTCTCTCTCTCTCTCTCTCTCTCTCTCTCTCTCTCTCTCTCTCTCTCTCTCTCTCTCTCTCTTACTCTCTCTCTCTCTCTCTTACTCTCTCTCTCTCTCTCTCTCTCTCTCCCTATTTCCTTTTCCATCTAAAACTAATCTTTTATTGACAGATGAAAATCACAATGCTGTCGTCTCTTGGTGTTTGATCTGTTATAGTTATGTGAGCAGAAGTTGTGCTTTCCCAGAACTCATTAAAACTGACATCCAGATAGAAACAGAGGGATGGTGACGGACAGCAGGAATCCTCAGAAAGAGCGAGCTCTTCGGTCTTTCTCATCTCATCGACCTCATGTTGGTCAATTTAGATTTTCTGGCCTGGTAAAGTCAGACTCGTTCAAGTTCCTCTGCAAATACCACTCTGTAGGAGGGGTGAAGTTTCCAGTAAACAAAAGCACAAACTGATCTATTTAAAATTCTTTAAATCATCTCTTCGTGTTCGCTCCCTTTAGAGGAAAGGTTAATTGATCATAGATTATGATTATATTGCAACTTTTATAATCTCTTTAATTTTTTTTTTGAGCATGTAGTGCTTACTTAAAACTAATGTGCACAGTATTGGATGATTTTATGAGATTTTTATTTGTTTAGCAGAAGTAGAAAATGTTAGTAACTCATTCAGTTTTAGTACCAATCTTCTTTCAATAAATGTTAAGTGCTCTCCTGTGTAACATGAAGCTACACATTGGTTCTCATAATTCCACTGATCTGAAATGAACTTCACCGCAGTACACTCCAAACAATAATTGACACAATTACACAGATTGCATTTGCAAAAACATGAAAATGTAGAGTTCACAAGCGTAAGTTATCCTTGTGCAGACCTGCAAAATTATAAAGTTGTTGTCTTTGCTGATACAGCAGCCTGGCCGTTATCTCCTGGGGATCGCTAAAGTTGATGTTTTCAAAACAAGATTACAAAATGTTTAGCAACATCACCATGAAACAGGAGGTCGTATTGTTCAACACTGATGCTATAATTGATGATATTGTGTAGCATTGAGAGCTGAAGCAACCTGATTTCTCTTTCACAATCAATTTCCAACACCACAAGTAGAGCTGAAGAGCATGAATACACCTCGCTGCAATCACTGGGATTGTCTTTTATTTCTTTTTCTCGGGAGGTTAGTGGTGTGTGTGTATGGGGTGTGAGGAGTGTTTAAGTTGGATAAGGATACCAAGTAATTATTGTTTTTGCAGTTTGCATGATCTCTCTGTTTGCATAGTCTGACTTTTTGTCACAACACACAAATACATGCATATATGTGTATAATAAAAATCTAAATAAAATCAAACTGGGACAAATGTTCAATCAGTTTCACTGCAGGGAAGCTGACATCAAACCATCATCATCACCATCATCATCACTAACCTAATCACTTCGACACAAATTAAAGCACAACATTTAGCTTCGCTCAACATCTGAATGTTTCTGTTATGCTTAGCGCAGTAAACAGAGGCACAGATGTTTCAGCCCTGTGGCCTTCCAGTGTGAGCAGGCTCACACTGGAAGGGACGAACGCTTTCGCTAATGATTTGGGACAAGACCCAGCTGTTGCCAGTCATGGGCAGTTTACAATTAGCATTATATACAGAGCGCCGCAGTGTTAGAGAAGGTGACCCGACTTGACAAACTTCACGGGATAGCAAATCCCTCAGTAAATAAAGTGATAAAGATCGCAGGGTAGTGCTTAAAAGTTAAGCTCTGTGATACAAGTCAGATGCACAACGCTTCCTTCTGAAGTTGGGCAGTACACTGAACCTTGGCAACACCTGTGTTAAGGAGTATTTGTGTTTTTTTTTTCTTTTCTTTTTTTTTAACCTACAAGACGGATGGCAGTGTCAGCTCTTTGGCCAGACAGTCAAGACCAAAAATATACCCAGTATCACCAGTGGTGCAGTGACTCACCATGCTACATAATTATAAAGCATTCTTGTTTCCCACTGGAGAAATCTGCCGGAGTCTGGTAATCGTCTGGCCTCTGCTTCACCATCACCAGCAATGGGCTCAGTGGGCTCCATCTCCAAATGCCCTTTCTATGTTGTTGTAGATTTGCTCAAAATGTCTCACTGGAATGGCATGAGGCTTGTTATGTAATGAAGAGTACAATTGCTTTCTGTAAGAGTTGACATTTCTTTCTTGAACATGGTTGTCCTTCGTTGAAAAGAATTTGCTAAAGCACTTTGTGTATGAATCTGGATCATGACATAATAGCTACATTGCATTATATTTAAAGGTTAAAGTTTATATTCTTTTGATATGGAGGACGACGACAGGATAGTTCTTTTATGCTTATGAATAACATAATACCGCATATCTAAAAACACAACTGCTACAAACCAGGACAGCGCCTTATCCCAAACTCACCTCTACCAGATATCCAATAAGGACCTATAAACTGCGGCGTACTGGGGTCTGCAGCTCAGTGGCAGCCTGGTGTGGATCCCTCCGATCCTGGCCACTCGGATCAGGGTGCTTTGCGTTCTGAGATGTGAGAGCGACTGCAGGAGGGCTCCACCCTCCACCTTCTCCAGCAGTTTTGGTTGGCTCATGGTGTGGTGTGTGCCACTGGGGCTTGCGGTGGATGACTTTGGTGGTGTCTGCGGCGGGGGGGGGGGGGGGGGGGGGTCTCGCAGTCCGCTGTCTGAGCTCCCTTTTCTCCTTCTGATGGATTGTGCTTTGGGAGCTGTTGTCAATGGCCTGGGTGTTGCCTCGGCTTTGGGTTTGGTGCGGTTGTTCACAGGGTGTTGGCTCCTGTGGGGGCTCGGTCCGGGCATGCCGGGTGGGTGATCTGGTACCCGCCGTTCCGGGCTCTGTGTGGTGGGGTAGCTGTGCCTGATGTACCCCCATCCGTTCTTATTTGGGATTTGTAGACTGAGCAAAAAATAATGACAATTTTTAATATATTAAAAAAAAAAAAAAAAAAAAAAAAACTGTTTTATTTCTTCTCTGCTTTGGCAAATCATCTCCTGTTCCCACAATTAACGTCTTCAGTTTGAAAATTTGACACACTAACATTTTATAACCTGTTTAAATGATTCAGAGAGAGGTTAATTACATACAAACTACAAAGTATCAGTATGCCATTAAAATTGATTCTTTATAACAGATTTGTTTAAATATTAAAGATTTATGCAATAATACAAAGTGAAGAAGTAATTTATTAGGTGATGTTTGAAAGTTCATCATACTTTTCATAAAATAAATTCAAAATAACTGCCTTTAAACAACAACTCTTAATGTGTTTAACTACACAAAATGATCAGTTTTGCTACCTAATTATTAGTGCCTCATGGATCTCTTCCAGCGTGTCACCATACCAGTGCCTTCAAAACTTTAAACTGATGTTAAGAAGTCAAGAATAAAACATGCTGACAGAGTAGCACATGTTTTCACAAATCATCACTGACAATCAGCTTGACTACTTTCAAATTACTCCACAAGTTTTTCATAGTTTAATGCATTACAGAAAAGAAAAGAAAGACAATGTTGCTGATATCAAGCTTTACTACTTTAGTTGACACGTTTGCAGACAGAGGCAAAGTTTAGCTTTCACTGAATTACTGTTAAACAACAAAACAAAACATAAAGGGCAGTTTGTCTGTAAAATGTCTGCATGAACAGGATTATACTGGCATAACACTGTATCACTGTACCTGTTTTTCGGAGTGGATATGATAGCTATCATAATTCCTCAGTAAAGTGTGTGTAATTTGACAACCGAATGCTCTAGATTCCTTGCTGGAGAAAAAAAGGAGTCTATTCTTCTCGGTCTTCATTCATTCCTCTTTGCCCTATAGGTCTAGCAGCGTTTGAATGGAAGTTGTCTTTCCCTCTACCTGCCTGTCTGTCTGTGTGCCTGCGAGCGCTTTTACCTCTCACATTGTGTCCTTCACTTGGTCAATAGTTGAAGACTATCTCATCTTATACCGTGTGTGTGTGTGAGTGTGAGTGTGCATGCATGTGTGTTTAAAAGTCACTGAAAGCCAACACCATCTCTGGAGAAGACACTTAGATTCATTCACACATGCTTTGTCTGTGCAGAGCAGCACACACCCATGTGATCGAGTGACAAAGACGCACAGAGGCAGAGTGTATCATGCACACACTTCGCACTTTGCAGGCGGGTATTGAGTTTTTAATCTGTGCGTGTTTCTCTTATGCAGCCCCAAAAAGTGAGTTCTTGTTAAGTTGTTTTATATTTGTAAGAAGAGGAGCAGAAACTTATCTGTTTGAACGATTTAAGTTTAACACGACACAATGTGCTGCTGGCCAGATTACTGTTGGATTAGGATCGATTACAGGTTTGATTATCAGCAGGTGGTATCAGCGACTAACTCTTTAACGAGACAATCAGCTTGAAAAAGGCCAAGTTCATTTGTACCCACATATTATTTACCTGGCTGTGAGTTTTCCATGAGTGTGAATATTGGTCAGGATTTAGATGATGGTAAAGCAAACATAGACATTTAAGAAAGATAATTTTACTTATAAGGTAAGATGACTATTTTGTGATTTAAGCTTGCCTGAATCACCAAACATTCACACCTAAGAATTCAGTGAATACCTGACTAAATATTATTTTAATGACATTTTGAAAAAAAAGCCTTTTTTATTCCTTGGAGTTATGAAAAATCTGCCTGGGATTGTTTAATAGTTGTAATGCAGCTTCAAATAATTTCTTCTATACTGGAAGCATTGTTCACAAAAGGCCCTAAATGATTGTGTCGTAAGTTCAGAATACCGTTATGAGCCATTTGTCCTCTTTTTTGATATTATATACACAAAACTGATGCTCCTACTTTCCCTGTGCTGAGCACCAGTCTTGGATGGCAAAGTGGTCATACTTCTAATTCAAGGTTGTAGGTTTGATTCCCAATCTCCACTGTTTTTTTTTAAATGTCCTTGAACAAAACACTGAACTTCAAACTGCTCCCAGTGGATGGATAGAGTTCCTTAAATGTGGCAGCCACATCTGCTGGTTCAAGAATTTTTCAATGGGATTAATGAAGTATTTCTGTTGTTCTGTTATTCTGTGCGACACAGTGCTGCATCATGAATTTAGACAGATGTGAATCACGGCTGTTTTGACTGATGAGGCTCGTATCTGCCCACATTGTCTGTGAAGTCGCTTTGCGTGTGTGTGTGTGTGTGTGTTTACGCCACATGTGTGTAAGGGAGGAAATTGATACTGTCCGTCATCTGTCACACATCACATGCTCACTGAGGCGCCCACAGCACACGCCACTGAGTGGAACGCCAAATACCGTATACACACACACACACACACACATACACACACACATGCAAAGAGAGAGAGAAGCTGTTCTATAACTTTGGCACGCTGCCTTCCTCAGTCCCCGTTGTCTGGCTTACTCTGGATGCCATCACTACATTGTTTCTGTAGACAGGCGCAGATCTCTGACTGCAAGGTTTTTCTGTGTGTGTATGTGTGTGTGTGTGTGTGTGTGTGTGTGTGTGTGTGTGTGTGTGTGTGTGTGTGTGTGTGTGTGTGTGTGTGTGTGAAAGACAGACAGAGAGAGAAGACTTTGGTTGGTTGTTAAAAGCAGAGCTGTGAATCTTTCATGATGTCTGATGTAGCAACATGAGAGAGAGAGAAAGAGATGGAGGTGAGGAGGAGGAAGGGGGAGGCGGGGGGGACAGGGTGGAGTGTAGACCATAAGCTACATTGGAAGAAAGGAGAAAGCTATTTCCTGGTTGTTTGTCCTTCATCTTCACCCAACCGATGATGAAGCACATGCGTTTGGGTTGGTACAGTCAGTTTGATACAGATCCTGGATCCCAAGTTCCATATTTCATTTCTCTGCAGACGCTTTTCACTAAAAGATTGACAATATACTGTTTTGCAGTTGAGCGAAAACCTGCTATCCTGAGATACAAATATCAGGACTAAAAATGAAAATATGAGTGAGGGAATTGGTGCCTTTTGTGTTGTATTGTATTGTATTGTCTACTGTGTGTGTTGTGCAATTTCTTGACCAATTTTCCTTGTCTGAAACAGACCTGAACAGACCACACTATAGTTCATGTTGTAAATGTACAACAGTCACGATACGTGCTGTATTTTGTTCATGTGCTTTGTCCAAGCTTCAATGTTTAGTGTCTCGGTGGCTGCAGATTCTCACAACTCTGGTTCTGGCTAACAAGTAAGCTGTATGGATTCAAACGACTGAAATATCATTTAATTCTTCAGAAAGCAGATTAAGATGTATTGATTTGAATCATTTAGCTTAATTCCCTTGAACCCTTACTGCCATCGGAGAAAGTGCTTAACTTCTACCTGGAGAATTTAGCTTCATCCTCATTGTTTTAGCTCCATTATTGTTCTGCATCTGTGTGGTTAAGCACTGTAACGTGCGTATATGCCGTTACTTTATTTCTATTCTTTCAAGTCAGGATAAACTGGATTGTGAAACACATTTGCAGCTAAGTGATACAGAACGCATTATTTATCTAGCAAGTGAGGACTGACAGATCTGACATTTACTGTTTGGAAAAGTTGTTGACCTTTGTATGAAATCAAAGGTCAGTATAAAATATGTCAGTTTACCACTAATGTATATGTGCCCTGGAAGACCAGCGAATGTGTTCTGTTTGTGGTTACAATGTGATTGTAGTAAGTTTGCAACAAAAGAACAACAGAAATGCACTAATGCATCTATTTTGATTGTTCTAAGGCAATTGCACAGTTGGAAAAAAAAAACATATGTTTGACAATAACGTTTAACATGTTCAACTTCTTGATATTATGTTATTTTTCATTGATTGTTTGCACTCAGCATTTTGATTAATCAGTCCATGGTGAATGCACACAAACAAAGAAGGAAGCCAGCAGATTGTTCCTGTTTAAAGAGGTTTTAAAGCATGCACAATTCTCTTTTGAATATTCATGTTTGTGCTTGATGTCACTCAGGTTGTACTTCACAAATGATCGCCAGCAAAATGCACACACAATGAAAGTGCAATCTGTGTGTGTGTGTGTGTGTGTGTGTGTGTGTGTGTGTGTGTGTGTGTGTGCGTGCACACGTGTGATTTAGCACGCTGTGTGCAGGATCCTAATAAATCAGGTCTATTGTTCATTCACAGGTTAGGAACAAATAGTCTGTCTTGCTGTTCACACTGGCGGTTGGTAATACTGTCGCATGTATGAAAATTTACATTCTAGGTATGTACCTGTTTTATTGTGAATGACTACGAGCAACGGCACAAGAAGATTAAATTCTCTATTGAACACATGTAATCAAGTCAAACTGATTAATGTTCAGGTCAGAGACATGCAGGCCTCCTGCATCTTTATGACCATCACGTATTATAGAATCGGTGGTTGAGGGGCACAAAAAAAAAAGAGCTGAGGAGCAAAAGCACAACCCGTTCGATGGCCCTAACATCAATCTTTGCTCCTAAAAATCAATGCGAAACAAATCAGTATCACTTCGCCGTAACCTCTGCCTCTCGCCTTCAGTGCATCTTCCTGCCTTCTCCCCCCATGCTCCAGTCCACACTTCTTCCCCTTGTTCTCTTCGCTCACTTTAATGTTTACTTCCTCCTCCTCATCTCATGCTATTTTTGCTTTCTCCTCCTCCAGCCAGCCTTCCTCCTCCCCCTTCTCCTTGAGTTGAGCATCCATCTGTTTTCCAAATGAAAAGATGAGTTGTGTGTCTGATGGTTGGACATGGTGGTTACTCAGCAGCTTTATGAGTCAATGCTTGTCATACATATGCTCCACAAAGCCCCCTGCATTCTGTGTGTGTGTGTGTGTGTGTGTGTTTGTGTGTGTGTGTGTGTGTGTGTGTGTGTGTGTGTGTGTGTGTGTGTGTGTGTGTGTGTGGGCAAGATTCAGATTTATTGATATTTGTGCTGCTCGGACAGCAAATATTTACATCAAGTAAAACAAACTGGTACACTGTAGTTCACAATCATACTGCAGCCTTCTATACTGTTTTAATCTATTAAAATAACAACTATTAACATACATAACATACGTAACTTGTCTATTTTTTTTTTTTTAACTGTCTGGGTCCAACACTGCACAGTATATTCATACACGCGCTCATAAAAGACCTGTGATACAACCTGGAGAGTATTATACAACGTCATCTTTCGACAACGCTGTCAGCAGGTGGACAAGAGATGACAAGCGATCCTTTAATATTAATGCCAATAACAATTACAGAGGTAAAGCAGATTGTAAATTATGTTCCGCCAAAATATCAAGCAAAACATAGTTTGTGTAACACCAGCGACTTAGTCACCAGTGACATTTGGATGTCGCTCACTAGTTGAACTGCTCAGTGAATATAGGAGGATTTTACAACGAGCCATGCTATATGCTAAAGATGTAAGGATATCTATACACTGTATATAGATCTATTTTGTTTTTCCATCTCACCTTAGAAAATAGAGTAAATATAAAACTGAACATGCTCTGGTTTGAATACTTGGCTGGCTACACAGGTAATTTAAACACAAAGATTATGAAATTATTGCAATAGAAGTTATTAATTGCTAGCATTTCAGCATTAATTTATTAGCGTGATTTCTCTCCGCAAAGATTTATTACTATCATTTTCTTTATGCAGCCTAAGAGGTGTTCGGTCTCTGTCTTTAATGAAGAATAATGAACTGAGTCCACTCACCTCTTACAGAACCGAGAGACAAAACAGATAAGAATAGCAACTTATCGTTCACTTGAGCTGTCTGAATATTTTAACGACTCTGCATGACAGTGAGAAGGGATGGCAGGAGGGGATGAGATGTGCCGGCTTAAGTCATTCAGCCTAACGTTTCAGCTCACAGCGCGCAGTTCCACATATTAACCAGCATGCATTGTGGCTGGTAATGTTAGGGAGGACACAGGCACCGTGTCCTCAGTGGAGACAGAGAATGTACAGCGAATCATTATAGAGCTCGACTTTCCATTTCGCTAACCTTTGCAGCCCAACGAGCCAACGCAGACCCGCGACCATCGAGCATCCAATTAATGGATTGTTACAAGGATTAATTGTTTCTGCAAAAATTGGAGGCATGAAAATTGGTGTTTTCACAAATGCTGCCGAGTCAATTTTTTCTTATATCTTTAGCCTATTAGTGCAATGGTTTCCAGCAGAGTCATTGCTGCAAAATATATATATATATATATATATATTTTTTTTTTTTTTTTTTTTAATGCGGATTTAAAACATTGAACTGTGTGCTGTGGTGTGTGCTGTGGTCTAAGCTGCCGGGGATGAAAGCAAACTGACCTCCTTATTTGAACTACCTGAAAATGAGGAGCTAGAGAATTGAGTTAATGGAGAACTGAGAATTAGCACCATGACAACTTTACTGATATTAATCAACAGAGTTATGGATCGTCTGTTACTGGTTAATGAGTCTGAGATGACCGTCCGTTATCAGAACTTGATTGAGGCCTGTCTGGAGGTACATGTGTGGGTTTCCTCTCAAAAAATTGGAAATTAGTAATGGTATGTGGTTTGTGATGGTAAGCTGGGATTGGTACCACCCCAGAGAAGCCTCTGCAACGTATCTTCAAATTACCTCTCGTCACTGTTATTTAGTACAAACTCCAAAACCTTTTAAGATCACAAACACGGTCTTTTGCAATGTTCTCTGTACTTTTGTATAAGACTGACAGCATATTTTTTCCATCTTCAGCAGGATTTTCATCACTTTTACAGCCTAAATAGTCTCTTTGGAGGAAAATAGAATCATTTCATGCTTCTGTGCAGTCACAAGTGTCTTTGTTGATCACACAGTGTCCTGACTGAGAGGTCACAGCCACACATGCATGCACACTAACAGCAGCGATTGGATCACCGGTGGAGAGTATTATCAGCGGCAGATCTCATTGAGTGTGACTGGGTGTCTGTGGCAGGTGAATCCGTCACAGCTCTACGAGGTGAAACAAGCAGATTTGGCAGCAGTTTCCAGCAGCAACGACTGTCTCCATGATGCATTGCATGTGAGCAGAGTGAATCGATGATTGACTTTCAAGGCTGAGGGTTGAATGTACATACGCCTACATAAACCTGCAAGATTTCAGAGAAATAGCAAGTTGGGGATTTGTTGGCAGTTAAATCACACATTTTATACTCACTCACAAATGCTTTTTACCCCCCCCGGATGTCATGCGAAGTTGTGGTATGTTAATGGTGAACCTGAAACCAACATCAAGGATCCGCAACTCTGAATTATATATCTATTTTTTTTTCCATGTGTTTCTGCATGTGAGGCTCAGCCACGGACCTATAATTAGACTTGTTGCTGTGAAAATCCCAACTGTGCCAGCCTGCTGTGTGTGTGCAGTCTTGAGCCCCACTGTGCTCCGTACAGCCAGCCTCCCTCACACTTTTTGATCACTTTAACCTGCTGAGTGTTAGCGCAGAGGTAATTTTATGTGATTTCTTTTTTTTTTTTTTTTTTTTTTTTTTTTGTGATATTGTTATTTCATGGCATTTCTTCTTTATTACATACATTACTGTTGGGACTGGCAGGAAAGTTTATTTGTTAAGGGTAGTGAACTGCATAAAACCGACTCCTCAGCTCATAATATTTCACACAATGTGCATCATAATCTTATGATACACCAAGATGTCCACGATGCTTTTTGTCTGAAAGATACCACACTCTGTGCAGCAGGTCCAGTGAGGTCTTGCTCATGGGCACCATGGGAAACAGTGACACATTTCAGTAAAAACAGTTCCTACCTTCCTGTGAAGTTTACATTGCTGCTTTGGATTGGTTTTCCTCACTTTTCATTACAGTCTTAAACTCAGACAAATCAAATATATCTCTTCATATTTTCACACAGTGATTTGAGTCTTTCAAATTTCACTCAAGTTTTCGTTGTTATGTTGAAAGTTTGCTCCGTTAGTTTCTCATTTGTTGAGAACAGGCAAGCATGGCTGCTCAGTCAGAAAGCTCTTGCAGGCACAGGAAGAACATGTAGAGTCCGGATGAAAATGTTTCACAGCAAGACTTGAATCTACTGTCCAAGAGGTGTGTGCAGCTAGCATGTTTTCACGTTTTTACTTACGAAGAGCATGTTCCATAATGCTCTAATGTGTGTGTGTGTGTGTGTGTGTGTGTGTGTGTGTGTGTGTGTGTGTGTGCGCACGCGTGTGATTTAGTGTCTCTTTGTATTAGTCCTTTGATGGACTGCCTTGTCTTAGATTGGACAGGTGCCAGCACCCTGCGACCCTCGTGTGGATAAAGCTGGTCTAGAAGATGGATGGCTTGATACGTAGTTGTGAACACTATCGACCAGCGCGCTCCACTTCGCAAAGGATACCCTCATTATAAACACAACATATTCAGCAATGAACACATGTCAGTACCTTCCCCAAGTTTGAAAAAAAAAAAAATAATAAAGCTACTGCTGCCTGATCGCTGTGAGATTTTCTTAAGACTGACATCGTAAATAAATATTAGTACAAATCTTCATCATATTATGGAAATAAATCTTACTTATTTTGCAAATGATAAGAATAATTCAAGCTTTTTTGGGCTGCTTAGGTGCTGGAAAACAGGCCACACAGGCAACAGGGATGCTTAAAGTGGTAAAAAGAACTAAGTGATGGTGTCGGCCCAGCTGTCACATGAATTAGACTCAGCCTTGTCTGAGTGAGAATCTTGAGAGTCAGTTCTGACTAACAGATCCGGCATTATCAGCCATGGCATTGACTGTTCTACCAGTCCCAGGATATTTTGCACTTCGATAGTTTGGGGTATAATGGATTGCAAAACTCAGAGCTTTGAATGAATATTTCAATGATCAGATTGGTTTTATGCAAAATACTAAATGGAGGTTTTAACTTACCTGGACTTTGACTAAAATGCATTTTGTATTTTTTTTTTTTTTTTAATGGGATTGCTACTTTTAAAACTGAAACACTCAGATGCTGAATTTTCTCAATTACTGATGCAACTATTGATAACATCAAGGCCTCTGGCATTCAAGCATACACACAGCTGCATGATCTACCAGCTTTCTGTGAAAGTGCAGAGAATTATCGATTTAAAAGATGTCTGTTGCAGAAAGACTTCAGCCTAACCCCCTATTGTCACACTTGGCACTCATCAGCTTTATGTTCATGGGTAAACAGCGATGCATAACACTGTTAAGTTGAGTGTTTTGTAGCTGATTATTTTTCCACAGTATTCGTTTGTTTTAATGGAGACTGGCTCAGATCAAACAGCTTTAAGCACGTGACTGAGTTCAAAAAGGAAAAGTGGGTGGCTTTCACTCAGGGAGTGCGTTGGTGCTCGATTCAAGACTCCTTGCATTTTGATCACAGTTTATTGGATGAAAGGTTTTTATTTGACATGTTTTGCAGAAGAATGCTCATGATTGTACAGGTGATAATCTTGTCAGTATTAACCATTACTTTTTGAGACTTATAGAAATTAAAGAAACAAAACCTTGCAATTAATTGAACTTTTACAGTAATATTTCATGACAACATATTTCCTCTTCATCAATGCTGCATTATGCTGACGGCAATTCCAAGAACAATGCGTGGTATTGATTTTCACACTGTGCATGATGTGTCATGTTTTTTTGTGGAAGATATTGCTGATTCTCAGTCAAGCATGAATACTGAAGGGTTGATTTAATGAAGCATCCAGCTCTTTTCATGCTATAGTCTAAAAACGTGACTGTCCTCCATGATACGCAGATCCCACTGTTCCTCACAAGCTGATTGGACTCTCGACCTCAGATGGACTGACCCCGGGCCATGACCTAATGTTTGCTCGACAGTGAGAGATTTGATGCCCCCTGCTGAGATGAGCAAGGGCAGAGGATCCGGCTCCCACACACCCCTATTAACCCTGCCTCCACACACACATACAGTCATACATTCTTATATTCCCATCTCTCATTTGCCACCTTCCATCACCACCAGCACTGCGCCGTTGGATTAGGGGCTGATGTCTAATCTCCTACTAATCCCTGCCTGTTAATCTATGTGTTAACTGTTCTTAGCTCGCAGCATGACTCCTAATGCCTTAACTTCACCACGAAGAGAATAACACACACTCCTTTAAATATTCCATGTTGAAGTCTTGTCAACCCTTTTGCTGCCTTTCTGCTTGCTTACATCCAAAAAACAACATGAAATGTGAGAATGCTTAAGCCTCTTGTTGATGTGTCGCAGAGTAACAGTGCAATCTCTTGTTTACAGTCTTGTGTAAATAAGATCTAATCCGTGCTGTCAAAGATAGCTGACGTGACCTTTGTCTTCTCCAGAATTATCCACACACTCACACAAATGTGCATGCTTGCACAGACAGACGCTGACTCCTCGCGGCGTGGCACCAGTTGGCATGAGTTAGGATTTTCTTTTTACGAACTGAGTGAGGAGGGGGGGCTGGGGCTGGGGGGGGTAAAAGTAGTAGTTAGTTTAAGAGCCTTTAACTACTCCCAGAAATGACATAGAATTATGGTATTATATGGTGGAGTCGCTGCCATGTGAACACACAAACACTCACACGCTGGGCTACAGGCAGGGCTGGGTTGCGGAGTGGTGGGATATTTTTAGTTCAGTAATGGTATAAAATAGGGAACAGTTCACCTAAACTGTGTTTCCTCACACCTCTTTCTGTTTTTTCATGTGCCTGTCTCTCAAGCTGTTTTACCTCTTTTACTTTAACCTAAATTTTACGGAGCTTTATAATATATTACTTAATACATCACTCAAGGAAATGCTGAAAACATTAAAAGTTCTTCACTTATAAATACACACGCTTTGTGATGTGCATATTTATGATAATCATGTTGCGTAAACTCCCATAATGTTGTAAAGAAGTGTGCTTTGTTTCATTATATTAAAGCCTTCTCCCACATGGAGCTTCTGTTACTCAATCGGGCTAAAAAAGTTAAAAATATCAACACTAGGGCCTTTTTGCAAGGTTTTTAAAGGGTCAGTTTTTACCCAGATGTTTTTAAAGTTTCAATAGTACGAATTCAACACCATTATGTACCATTTATTTCAAAGTAATGAATAATGATGATTGGAAAAAAAAAACGTTGTTTGCATCTTTCAAGTGAAAGCACAAAACATTGTAATGTCTGTAGCTAGTGTTCTCTGTACATCTGCGTGTTGTTTTGTAACATAAGCAAACAGCCCCCACTAGTGGACGCACATGAATAATACTTCATTTTCAGTTTCTGCCATTTCTGTCTAAACCAACATCATTTTCAAAACGTTGTCATGTAAATGAGAATCTTTTCTGAAACGAAACCTGAAGACAATGTTTTTTCACTTGAAACATCATATATGTTGGAAAATATCTGTGTCAGATCAAATTTCCAAGTAAAAAAGTGCTGTGGTAATTTGCCGTTATTTGCAACAAGAGCTGCTGAATATACTCCCACTTTGTCTATTTTTACCCGTTTTACAGGTGCTGTAATCAAAAATGGTGTCACTGAAAGGTGATTTTGAAAGTTAAAGGAGATTAAACTTTGTCAACATAAATGAGAAATGTAAAATAGGAGTATCATGCTCTGTAATGATTTCCACACTTTAAAGAGCGTACACAAGTTGCACCTTTTTTTGCATGTCTTCTGTGACTTTCATAAACTTATCATTGTGAGAAACAGGAAATTGCTAAGTAGTGTCACTTGCCTGATAAAGGGGTTTCATTAAAAAAGGGCCACAACACTTATCATCAACAAGTTTCACTGTCTGCCCAACACACCCACAGACAGAGCTTCTTTGTCTTTTGTTTGTCCTGCACTGTTCATATGATCTTTTGAGCAGTAGCCAAATAAAAACTAGCTGGCATGCTTAGATGGAATGTGCTGGATGCTGAACCTCCACAGATGCACTCGCTCTCTTCACCCATGGAAGCAATTAATAAAAGATGCTGCTGCTCGCATAGAAGAGAAAACCAATATGTGTTCTTAAAAGTGTTTGTTTTACTGGAGGCATGCCTGCACACATGTTTCAAGCCCCAAGCTTTATTGTCTGTGTTTTTGTACTGGATATTCTTCAGTCATCAAATGAACACAATTATATTAGTAACTTTGCTGAATGGTCATTCTGATTAAAGCTAGGGTTGGCGATTTGAATGAGATACATATTTTTAAATACTGGTTAAAATGATCTTTATGACCCGATGGGAAGCAATTCATAGCGTGTTTTTAAAGTAGTTTGGAAAATATCCGCTATCTACAGCAGGAGTAAAACGGGAAAAACAGCAACCAATCGTCTTGAGGGGACACCTTTTTTTTAAACCAATCAAATCCCTTCACCGTTCGACCTGCCCCCTGCGCGTACATGTACGCGTGCACTGACCCTGGTTTAGTGCGCGCGTAGAAGGACGGACCGTCGTTGCAGAACGACGGAGACGAATGTTTGGGGGTTCACTCACTGTTCAGTGCGCCATACCTTGGCGTTGTGCAAATAAAGAAAAACGAAGAAACGAAGCGCTGAGGACAGGTTACGCCAGGAACGCACTGGACACGGAAGTGCCGCGCGCACCGCACGCGCCGCGAACGTCTCCGCGTCTCCGCTGCCAACGGGAGCTCCTCCAATGGGGTGGGAGCTGGGCGGAGCTAGCTAGGCGGAGCCTTGGGGAGATGCTACATGCTAACGCTAGTTTTCCAAGATCTCCAACCCTAGCTTTAAAAGGTGTGATGTTTAAATATTGCATCTTAGGAGTTAAAAAATACGTAGCTTTCTGCTAGAATACTAGAATCTGCTGAGTTTTGTTTGTATGAAAACTGATTCATTATGATTTTAAACAAACCAAATAAATATATATATAAGAAAACCATAATGAATTAGTTATATTTTCAGTCGTGTTGACAACCTTAAATTGCTTACAAAATAATAAATTTAGCTTTAATTTGACTCTTGACAAAAAATATAACCAACCATGTATTTTACTTTGAAAGAACATACACATCAAATCATGAAAATAATAATAATAACATAAAACAGATTTTTATCAGGAAATTACATCACATTTTAAGAAAATGCTGATATATCATAAAGTTTGATATATCGCCCCACCCTGTGTTGAACATTCTAAAATTCTCACACATTATAATACTATCAAACATTCTTAAAATGTCAAACATTTTAAAACTGTCATGCATTCTTAGGCCGCCACACATTCTATAGCTGTCACACATGAACTAGAAATGTCAAACATTCTGAAAATGATCACCTCCCGGCTCCCGCCTGGTGATGTTTGGGTTCGGGTGTGTCACTGGGGGCTGTTGGCCTCGCTGCTCGTGCGTGGCTGGACGTGGATCGGTCTTGAGTTCCGGGACGGTGGATGGAGTGCTGTGAGTCCTGGGATGGGTCGTCACCCCACTGTTGAAGTACACGGCTTCTGTGCTGTGTGATTACCTGTTTGTTATTCATGTTGTCGGTCAAACATGTGGGAACTGATATAGTGATTGATCGGGTCGGTTAATAAAATTTTATCTTTTTTTTTTTATCTCTCTTCAAAAAGTATGCAAAGCCGACGCTTAGAGTTAAAGAGGAAGAAATGGTTATTTGTGATTTGTGTTTTATCAACTGAATTGCACTGGTTGGTTATTGACTCACTCACCGCCAAAAAATGTATTTCCTAGATCCGTACTCATTGCTCTTTTCAGACATCACACCATGCTGTAAAAAGTATGGATTATATTGGATACATCGATTGTTTGGTTCAGTATTTTAAACAATGGCCTCTGGAAGATTGACAGTCCATAGCAGTTTTTTTTTTTTTTTTAGCCACTGCTTAGATAAACAATTTTTAACATAATTAATCAAGCACTAACATCTAGTTCATTCACTCAATGATTAATCAGTAGTTTAAATCCAGCTGTAAGGATGATTTAGATGGTTCCAGATTGCTTGTTATAGTGAGTAACCCTTTGCTTTTAGGAGCTTGAGACAAGCTGCCTCATTGAGTTTAGTGTTAACTGGACTCATCAAGACCCCTGATTGCTTTGTTAAAACTATGTTGAACTGCCACATAAGTTTTAAAATTGATGTGAGTCAATTATAATTTCAGAACATAAACTCACAAAGATAATCAGGTTCAGATTTATGAAGCATTTAAAATTAAAATTTCACATATCTTCCGACTGCCCTGTCCACTCCACACTGGTTTCTCAGTCCTTGTCGTTCTTTCCTTCCCGCTTTATTACCTTCTCATCCCTCCATCTCTCTCCCTTCTCCTATCGTTACAGCTCTGCAGCCCTCTGCCCCACTGCCCCTCCCTCTCTTTTCAGTGGATAGTAAAAAGGTAAAAGTGTACTTTGGGAGGAAGGCCATGTGGGACATTAAATCAGATACAGGTGCCCCTTAAACGGTGAGGAGAGTGTGAGATGGAAACACACTTTCACACACACATACGCACACACACATTCATGCGCACAAACATACCATCAGCCCCTCATTTGGGCAGCAGTAATTTGCCTCAGTAAGTGACAGGGTTATTGTAAGACTCTCATTAAGAAAGGGAAGCAGCGAATAAACGTCTGACTGAAGGGAATAAATTCAAACCACAGCACCACTTTTACTGCTCAGCAATAAGCCGCTTTGATGTGGTGTGTGATGGCAGAGCTGGGCCAGACTCGGGGCGTGTGAGCATTCGTGTTAAAATTCAAGCTTCCGTAGCACTGATTTCACATTTTATTTATATTGTGCTGGTAACAAAATGCTTGTTTTGTTTTTAGGTTTCCTCTTTTTTTTTCCTGCTACATGCACCGTACACACATGCCACGTGCGCTTCGAGGGTCAGAGGTCGTATCAGTTACAAAGAGAGAGACTGTTACCGCGGCAACACAGAGCAAGGTCACTTCCTACGACAAACTTTCATCTCAGCAGGGGAAGCGGCGGGGAGTGGTGTGGAGCGAGGAAGGGGAAAATGGGCGAGCCGAAGGAACGATGCAGTGGCTTTAGCAGAAAACGACAGGATGGAGGTCAAAGTGAACCTGAGTTTAGGAGAAGAGTTAAAAGTAAGGCAGGATCAGATGTAAGGATGAAGAGATTTCT
The DNA here is from genome assembly GCF_902148845.1 of Salarias fasciatus. Lineage (NCBI taxonomy): Eukaryota > Metazoa > Chordata > Actinopteri > Blenniiformes > Blenniidae > Salarias > Salarias fasciatus. The sequence goes on along the minus strand of NC_043766.1, from coordinate 6,643,412 downwards.
GAGGTTGAGGCAACTGGTGCAGAGAGGAAATCGGGGTGAGAAGGTGAAGCCTCAGGTGCTTAATCAGGTGGTTAATCTGTGAATCACAGCAGAAAGCGGTTCCTTTACTTTCTGCTGTTCAGGGCGCTGCTGATGCACAGAAGTCTGCAAAGCTTTTCGGAGTTACTGTTACACGCCTTTCAACCCTGCATAAATTCAGTCCTGGTATTGCACCGGTAGATTTAATCCATAGAGTTTGATTGTGTATTAAAATCTATGATATCTTGTTGGATGGTTAGAAAGTGTTTCGTGAATGGCTGATTACACGGTCATTTAACCACAGACAGCCTGAAATAATCTTGTCAGAAATTCCACAGTTCTCTGCACCGTACATTGTGACTATGAGCTATAGCGGCTAACAATCAATAGAACGCCAGTATGTGACAGTTGAGAACGATATCAGTGCTGCACGAAAAACAAAAACAAAAAAACTAAAGAAGAAATTTGCAGATTGCTAGGGAAGTAAAATGCTTTTAACATATCCACATTCTCCTTCCACTAGCTACTATTATACTGAGCTTATTTTACATAAATGCAACTCTGACAACAACTGGCTTCATGGTCAGGCTCGGTTTTATCTTTCACAGAGTCACTGGTGGCATACATTGACGAAATACAAGATAACTTCTTTTTTTTCTTGCATATTAATCTTGATTGTTATTGTTTTTGCATTTTAAGATGCCAATGCCAATTCAGTGTACAGGGAAGTTGTGCAGTCAATGCAGTTCTACCCATGTTTATTAATTTCACGTTGCACAGTGCAGCTTGTAATTTAAGACTGCTAAAATCGCACTTTATGTAGATAAACTCTTCCTTCAATGCTCCATATATAAATAGAAACTTTCCTGATAAGAGCTGTGTGCTGCTGTCTGAGAGCAGGTGTTATGTTAACATCTACATTGATCACTGAAAATTGTATCTCTATAATGTTAGCATGTTCACTGGATGAACATGTATTCAGACTGACTCGAAAAAAACAAAATATCATGTTTGCTCAGCTATTTTGCTCGCTGATGTTGACTAATGGCAGTTAAAATGCAGCAGCAACTTTGCAAAGACAGCTATGTGCACATCTTTAGGACATCATAAAAAATAAAGAAGCATATAAAAGAAAAGCATAAGTAGAATTTTTGGGGTCTTTATAAGTTCCCATTTGTACTCGGGGCATTACTACTTGTCAGAGTGCATGATTTTATGACTCACGAACCAGTTTTCTAGCACACTATCTCTGCATGTGTGATCATCGGTATCTGTTCCTTCAGTTTAGCAATAAGAATGCCAGAAATTGTTGAGACATTGACCACTGGCTTCAGTCAATGATCAGGCCATGATTTCATCAAAACATCACCTTCTGTACCAATGTTTCTTTTTGAATTTGCAATGCATATCTTCTATAAAATACACTTATTTTAAAAAATGTAAAAATTAACATTCACAACTATAAGAACTAATGTACAGAAGAGTTACCATCTGTGTTATAGACGCTGTCATAGCTAGCAACTTAGGAGCACAGGGGATCTCAGAGAAACAGTGGGGTTGGCATGCAGTTCAACAAATAGGCTAATTGGTTTAGGTCAACAAATAATATTTTTACATTTACACTTATGAAGAAAAAACATGCACACACAGTGACAACATGCAAACTCCACGTAGACAGGCCCAGTCAATATTTGTGCCATTGTTTGGCCTCATAGGTATAACTAACCCCCCTGCAGGAAAAATCTGAAGTGTTGCTCTTTGTATACAAAAAAAAGAGAGAAAAAAACCTTTCAAATGCTACAAGGAGAGCAATAATGCAACATTTCAAAATCATTTCACCAACAGTTTATGTTGTCAAGGTATTGCAAAGATAATAATGTGCCTGACAAGAAGAATTAAGCGTTCTTCTTGAATAATACTTTCTTCACCTTGTGAGAAAACATCAGTTCCTTGTGAACCTTCTGTAGTGTCACAACCAGTTCAACCAGTTCATTTAGATATTAAATGTAGAATAAACACGGCAGATCTACCCTGAAATAAAAAGCACATTGTCAGACTTTTAGAGTTGATCCTTTCAGTCTGTGATACTCTGACCTGGATGGCTTTTTGTCAACTTCCTTTTTTTCTCCATTGTCAGCTGCTGAAACAGCTGGATACTAGTTATTTGATATACTCAAGTTATGCTTAACAGTGTGCTGATTCAGCTTCAGCATACTCTGACTGACCTCTGAGAAAGATTAGTGTGCTGTGTTGGGTCTGCAGGTTATGAGTGTGAACAAGCTCTGCTGTTGTGGCTTAGGGTGTAATTAGATTTTCACGTCTCATTTAACCTGCTGGATACCTCAACAGTCCGCAGTATCGGATGTATCTCTTGAGTTTCTCAAGTAAAACGAAACTGGTCTTGCATCCTTTATGGTACAGAAATTGTCTGCGATTTGTTAGAATTATTAAAACTTTTACCCTTTTAAGCAAAATTCAGCCATTCAGAGATTTGATAGTAAATCAAATTTTTGTTTTGCTTCTTGGTGTAGGAGTTTGACCTGTAATGCTCTTTTTGCAAGCATTTGTGACAGTTAGTGACACATTGAGCTGTGTGTGTGTGCATGCTTGCGTGCACGTGCATGCACGTGTGAATGCACGTGTGTGTTAAAGAGATTATCATGTGGATCGCTTCTATTTAGCATAACCTACAGATTCAGGGTATTATATCTGTGTAGGTCACATTAAACATGTCTTTACATTAGTGTGTGTTTGGCTGAAAAAAAAAGCTTGATGGTGCACATAATTCTAATTTGAATAAGTCTCTCTCCGTGTGTGTGTGTGTGTGTGTGTGTGTGTGTGTGTGGGTGTGGGTGTGTTATGAAATGCACTGATCTGATCTTCTTAATTGTATGTCTGGTGACCCTGATCCACCTAATTATGTCCACAATGGGAGCAGTTTGCATGTGTGTGTTTCTCAATTCTCTTAAGCTCTGACACAGTGGTGGAAACGGGCTCATTTGCATTGAGCAGTATTAATCTTCCCCTGCACTGACACTAATGATAATTACAATGACAGCACCTCTGTTGAATGTCTTGAGTTTGTTTTTCATCATGTTGTCTGTTCCCCTTTTGGAGCCTAATGGTTGGACACTTATCCGTCCATCCGTCCATCCGTCCATCCATCCATACATCCATCCATCTGTCCAGATTAGTTGACCCATGCTAAGTTAAGGTCATTTGATCAGGTTAACTAGGCTCAGCTGCAGAAGCTCCCCCTCTGGTTCATTTAGTTCATCTGACATTGAATGGATTTTCATATCATGTGTTGTTCTGCAACCAGTCCATAATAAACCAGTGAAATTTGGTTGCTGCATGAAAAATACATTGTGATGTGCTTTATCCTCCTACTGCATTCAGCTAGAAGGCAAGCTCCAATTTTGTGAGTGCAGCCATAAAAGAGAGCAATAACATAATAATTGCTCTTGTTTGTGACTTACAAGCCAATAGCTTGCCACCAGAAAAAGTACAGCATTCAGTGGGGCATAATTAATTTAAAGCCTCAGACTGAGGTAAACAGACAGCTGCTGTCAAATGTTAAAAATAATTGCTGTATTGGAAGTTGATGATTATTATTATGGGCGTTACCAAAGCTACAATATTGGTTACAGTAAGGATTGTCTGTATGGGAAATAAGTTTCAAGATAGTTTGTGGTGACAGAGCTGAGGACAGGAGCTGCTGCTTTGGAGGATATCACCAGTGAAGAGAAAATGTCAGTGGGATTTTATGTAACCGATTGACCCTGATTCAGCCCCCAGTCAGTCTGCCGAGGTTATCTGTTTGCCTGCTTGGCACACATGTGGAGGTCTGGCTCACTTGTCGAGACAGGCTCAGGTATGTTAGTGCCGCCACAAGGAATGCTGGAAAAAAAAAATTAAAAATACGAAGACTAAGCAGGAGGGTGTGACACAGAAGAAAGTGAGAGCCAGATGCTGTTGATGGGAAAAGGAAATGAATGGCTGAGCACTGTTGTCTTGATGTGGTCTCCATTGCAACTGGCATAGGCTGTTATTCGTCTGCAGGCAAAACCCAAAAACGAGTTTTGAATTAAATGGACTTACTAATGATTAAGTGCAAAATGCCCTGTAGCAAAACGGGGCTGTGCAGTTTTTGAATGCAGAACTCGGTTTCAGGGTGGCTGTGGGAAAATGTGATCTCTGCCTGGCCTGGTGCCCACCTTTAAATGAAGTTATCCCCATAAATATAACATCGAACATCTCCACATAATCAATACTAAAGAATTTACCTCTGTGAGATTCGTGCCAGACTAACGAGGTGAAAAAACCCTGTTGCTCATAGAATAAGCAGGCAATAAGACTTTAAAAAGATTTCACCTCAACAGCATTCCTCACTCGGGCTTTACAGGAGCATTAAGGTGGGTGGGGGTGGGTTCTGTGTGTGTGCGTCTGTGTGGTGATTGAAATTCCCTACGTGAAGGATCTTTGGATCTTATTAAGGAGTGATGGGAGGTGGAGGGATTGTGAGCTCGGCCACAGATTTGGACCGTTGTACCAGACTGCTGAGGTGAACTGGAAGCTGAGCTGTAAAACAAAGCTCCCTGTCGATCCGTCTCCCCGCCCTCACCTGTGGACATTAATTTTTGTTGCCTTGACCAGAAAAATTGAGCTTGTAGATGTAAGTGGTTGCAATGAGAGGTGCCCCAAGAGAATGGTTTAGTCTGGGACTGGCTGGGTGAGAGGAGCTGGAGGAAGCTGTAAGGGACAGAGATGCTTCACTTCTTTGCTCTCTGTACTGCCAACATGACCCAACTAAGTGGGCAAGAGGATGGATGGATCAGTGGATGGAGAGGTGGTCAGTGGTAGCTCAAGAAGTTTAATTTCCTAACCTTCTTACTTACGTTGGAGTTACAGTCCAGATTAACTTTTGAGATTATAGCAACACAGCACAAGTTTCTTCAAATACAGAATTTATGGACTAGAAGTGCTTTTTCTTCATTTCCATGAGGATGTACAACAATAAATACACACATTTTATTTGCCCACAATAAACTTTACATTTTACAGTGTATGCACTGAAATATACATGGTGAATGGATTTCACTCATATAGCGCTTTTTCAATTGATTTAGTACATCACTACACAGTTTGTCATATTCACAAAATTACACACATGCACAATCACACACACAAAAACACACACACACACACACACACACACACACACACACACACACACACACACACACGTGTTGCCATAAAAGGTGCTCAGTCTATCCATTGTGAGCAATTTGGTGTTCAGCATCTTGCTCAAAGGTGTTTTGACAACCTTTATTGGGGATCTGTTTGCATATTAATGATAGAACAAGTGAATAAAAGTTTTTTTTTTCTCCATTCCCAAGTGAAAAGAATGTTAAATTGAGGGTAAGTGTTAAAGTGATGGCAATTGGTAATTTACCGATAGTTTACCCCGAGTGTGGCTGCACAGATGCACTCAGTGTGATCAGCTTCAGTTCTGCACAGTGCTCTCGCTCACCATGCGCGGCACGTCTGTTTCCGATGGAGAGCTTTTCAGAGGAAATTGAGCCTCACAAGATAAACCCATACAAAATGTCCAGTAAATCTTTTAATTTCAGAGGAAAAACAATCTCATGTTGACAAATCATATTTAATTTCATTCATTAAACATTATTTAATTCTACCTGTTGGCAAGAGACCATAAGTCAGAAGTACAATAGCTTGGCATTGGAGTTTTAAGCATGGGGTGATTGTTTCAGGAAAACACAGTGAGTGTGTCAGTAATTTATTTATTTATTTTTTTTTTTAACATTCAATCTGCATGTAAATAGTTTTGCAAAGTTATGGACTCTATGCACAACTTCACCACTTCCTGAACTTCAGGAGGTTCCTTGTTTCCTGTCTTTCATGACAGGACGAGCTGATTAATCCAGGTGTCCCTGACCTCTGTGACTACAACAGTAATGCACACACCTGCATTAATCAGCTCGTCCTATCATGAAAGACAGGAAGAAAAGGAGCCTCCTGAAGTTCAGGAAGTGGTTGAGTTGTGCATAGAGCCCATTATACGGTTTGCAATTGCATTATCAAGTATTGTGATCATTACTCAGTATTAAACATTGCAGATATATAGGCACTGAGAGATAATGTGTAAAACAGTAGTGTTTGGAGATGGCTATAATTTGGTGTAATTGTACAGTGAATACATCACAATATGAAACATTAAACTATTTAACTTCTGCAGTTTCTTGCTTTCCCACAAGTTGACTTGATCCGATTTGAATTCTGAATCTGATTTGAAAGTCAATATGGTAAATTTTGTGAAGATGAACACCTTATCTGATGAGGTTATAATGGAAACGTGATTCATTCTCTGTAATAGGAATACAAGTAATACAGGCTTTTCTTTTTTTTTTCTTTTTTTTGCATACTTGCATGGGTAGATCCCCACGAGACCTGAAGTCATTTACAAAAAGCCTTGTTGTGTTGAGCAATTAGCAAACTGTTTCTCTTGTAATTAAAGTTTCATTCATATATCTTGAAAACTGCAAAAAGATTTTGATAGATTTTGGGATTGAGCACACTTTCACAGGCTAATATAGTTGAATGTACGCCAGTGAGATTTAATCCAGCATCTCTCTGCAGTGTGCTGCTGTCAAGTTGAATTTTTGTTTGTATTGAGCAGCAGGATGCCATTTTTCTGCTTTTTGACTTGTCGGCTGAGATGAATCAGTGTAAAATCCTTCAAATCATTACTGTGGATGTAAAGTCACCTCTAAACTCTTCACGTGGAGGAAGAGATATATGCTTTCTCCTTTGTTTTGGCCGTGTTTTCTTCAGACTATTTATACATGCAGTGAAGGGAGTGCTCGCTTGGACTCTTCATCAGTGTGAGAAACCGATAAACAGCGGGTAAAAGCAGTGGGGTGTGTTGAATTCAGCTGTCAGTGTGCCTTTTTTCACCCAACAGCTGGTCTATTGAAAGCATACAAAGAAAATTAAAAGGGAATTTATGTTATCACTGCTATGCAGACACAACTGATCTGCATATCTCTGTGTGTGTTTATCTACTCTTGTATGTTAAATATGTTGGGTTTGTTTGTGATAGCACTTCCCTTTAGATGTCCAGTCATCATGTATTTTGTTGATAATGTTATTTTATTTTTATTTTTTTTCTGACCCTCACATCTTAGGGGTTATAATCCTTTTGATATAGGTAAATAGTTTCTCTGTCACCTTTGGATCATTCACTACATTTGGATGAAGCACCCTTGTACAGATTTATGTAAGCCGTATAAATGCCCAGCAGGGAATAAGATACTGAGAGTTGAGTTGAAACTACATAGAATTAGCTAGCATTAAATATTCAAATCCCATAATGGTACTTTTTAATCCATAAATGGTATTCAGTCATGTAATTGTGACTCCCGTTTCTGTCTCCTTGTCAGTAATTAGTGACTCTAAACTGCTGGTAGGTGTGTGTGTGTGTGTGTGTGTGTGTGTGTGTGTGTGTGTGTGACCGTATGTCTCTGTGGTAACGTGTGATCGACTGGTAACTTGTCGAGAGTGTAGTCACCCTTCACCACAGTCATTTGGAGACAGCTTCAACTCAGACAACCCTGAAGTGGACAGAGTGTTATAGAAGACGGACGAATGTGGCAATATTGCCTAAAGTTTTGACTTCCCACAGATTCAAACCACTTAAAAAACTGCCTCGATGGACAAATGCACCAAAACATAGTTAACTAGAGAAATCCCAAGTAACAAAATGCAGCCCAAATGTGGTATGAGGAAGGAGGTCTCTGAATACCAGCTGAGTACCTTGCGAAGGCACAACAGAAACGTGAGGGGAATAAACAACTCGAACAGGAAGTAAATGTGAACGTTTTACCGGCACAGATAAGGAGAATAAAAATGAATTACAATAGAAAAAGTAGAAATCTTATTAAGTTTAAGAGGAGTGATTTTGAAGAGATGGCCTGCTGTGATCGCCAGACTGCAGAGATGTAAATGTACTCCACACTTCTTTGGTTGGAAACAAAACAAGTCAGTGACATTTTTCTCACCGCCTTCACGCCTGATATTTTTAATATAGTCTATTTTGTGTGTTTAACTTGTTGGTCGTTGATTTTTTTTTAGACGTCATTACAGACATTATATAACAGTGATAACTCTGAGTGGGATACTTTTGTCAAAAGCAGCCCACAAGGCATTATTACTCTATTAAATCCTATCTGTCCTTGTCAAATAATCAGTTGGTGGATTGCTTGCAAAGAAGATAAGATTGAAATCGGCGTCTGCCCATTCGTCCAATGTCTATATCTGCTTTATCTAAATTGAGGTTGCAGTGGCTTCTAACAAAAAATGTAAATGACTGAATATGAGATTCATATTTCATAATGTTCTGTCTGACTTTATACAGAGCTTCACACTTTCAGGAAGAGAACAAGTCACAAAAGTGAAATAATGAGAAGGATTTCAGCTTAGTGTCACTGAAGTCAGACACAATTCTTGTTTTTAACAGTTTGAAAGGGTTCCATTTCTGGGAGATAATTCAATATGAAATTTTAATGCGGATTGATTCGTATCCAGAGATACTTCATACTTAGGTCAATTCAGGGCAAACACTTGTGTCCCTACAGGCTTCACTCCAGGCTTCACTCTGCTCGCTACTGTCATGATTTAAGTGTTTTAAACCTTTTGCAACCTTGACAAACAAAACATGTGCATATTTACCAAAGTCTTTCAATTTACAGAAGAAGGCTCTTGTTTTTGTGAGTGAAGTGGAAACAGTTTCACATTTTCAACTGTGTCCAAGATTATCAATCTGTAAGTTTCATTCTGATATGATATTTAATTTGAAACCCAACCCTGTCCTCAGCTTCGGTTAGGGCTTTGCTCCATGCTTGCTCCATCTCCGTCAACTCTTTCATCACAGTCTGTCACCAGGTGGTTTTTGGCTTGCCTCTGTCTATGTTGGTTGTAACTCTCATGGCGACGTTGGGTATCCTCTCTCTGGATATCTTTAGGACATGACCAAGCCTGCAATTCTTGTCTTTCAAGAGATACATTCATACTGTTCATCTTCGTATACAGTTCCTTATTAGTGATCCTCTACGGTCAACAAACATTGCAGACCTTACGGAAGCAGCTGTTATGAAATTTATCAACCTTTATCATATCTTAGTTTTGAGATTATATTGTTTGGACTTCCAGATGTCATAGACACGACTGAAGGCACCTCTGGCTTTCTTCAAGCTGGCCTTCATGTCTTTATGAACACCATTGTCTCTGCTGCTGCATGACTCTACCACTAAGCTTCAGAGGTTTGGGGAAAATAAAGATAATCACTACTTACAGAGAGGGACTTCTGGAAGTCTGTGTGACGTCCATGCTTATTGTTCAGCTCCAACATTTAGCAGTCACATTCACCAGACCTGCTTTATTTGGAACATTTTAAAGGTGCATTAAGGAGTTTGCACAGTTTTATGCGAAACAGCGGCCCCTGCAGGCCTTGGGCGTAACTACAGCTTAATGACACGCTCGTGTCTGTGGCTTGTGTCCACGGAAGACGGGAACTCCTTCCTCGCTCTTTTAGTAGCGCTCGAGTAAAATGTATGTTTCTTTTGCCTGGTGGAGTCTGTGCTGGAGTTGTGGCAGTTCCAGAAGCCGGTCTTTTCTTACTTTCTGGAAGCTCCATCCTCAATACTGCTCGGTTTCTGCTCGTTAAGCATCTGGTGGAGTAATGGCGGACAAAACGAAACTTAAGGATATCAGGTCAGCGGGAGCGTTCATTACGTCACATCATCTCAAATTCTCAGCAAAAAAATTCTGGTGCCGGACCGGCACTGCAACTTTCAAGTGACAATTTAACGCTGTTAGCGGTACTTGCAATGAATATGTCAGGGCACATTGTACACATCATTGAACATTTGTAACATATTTATGGTGGAAAATAAGTATTTTTAAAGTTGAAAAACTCCTTAATGCACCTTTAGTTCAGGCCTCTTAAACTGAAATGTGCTGGGGGTCACTCTCAGCTCTTTTTGTTTTAAACGATTATTTGCTTTTCATTCTATGACTCAAACTACTTTTTCTTCTTATCGTCACAGTTTTTCTCCTTTTTTTTAATTGCACTAAAGGGTTATTCTAACTTTGGTTAAAAAAAAAGTATTTGTTAAAAATGAAACATACTTTATCGTAACATAAAACAAGTATGGAGGATGTGAACCAGGACAGTTTGAGACTCCTGTTTTAGAGTGTTAAGTTTTGATATAACAATAGAAGTTAGCGGTGTTAGTGTCCTTAATGAAGTTTTGCTAAATGATAAGTAAATGCACAGTAGACCTTGGATTTGGTCATTTATAAACACATTTATCAAGTGCACTGAATCATAAGTAAATGTATGCTGGACCTTGAGTAACATGAGTATCCACATCACTTAAATAAGCTGATTTTATTTGATACAAATCACTCTCTGTACAGCAATTCTCTCCTCTGCTCCTCTTACATGTTGACTTAACAATTGTGTTTTGTTTAAGGCTTGGCTTGAGAGGGATTTCTAATGCTATCATCATCTCGCTCTCCTCCCTTGTGCAGATGGATACTTGAAGTTTCACAGTTTTTCCTCATGAAACCATTGAGGAAGGCACTAAATCCCAGATTTAGTGCCGAAAGCCAGTGTTCCAGCATATTCTTTGGCGTTTTTAAATACATTCGTGAAGACATTTTGCAAGCTTGCTGTTTGAACACATGTTAGTGTGTCACCACCACGTACGCTTGTGTCTCTCCAAATAAATTAAGGTTTTATAGCAGGATGCCAGCTGCTTCCATTACCCAGCAGCTCAGGAATGCAGTTAGGCATATGTGTTTGCGGCAAATGCCTCACGTCACTCGGGTTGGTAAAGTAAACCAACAATAAAATGCTAACATTAGCTGAAGCACTTGAGCATTCAAAGATGGCGCGCCACGGTGCATCTGCGACACTAATGTAAAATTGATGGTGAGGTTTTAAAACCCGGCAGAGGAATTTGTGCAAAATTAAAGCCTGGGATACTCTTTAAAAGCATCCCAACTTCAAACTGCTGACAGCATTTTTCCTGTACAGCAACAGGAACGTATGAAATAATAACTGGTTAAGGTGGGATTTAATGATATTTTGTTACAACACCACACACTCTACACACTCTAGCTGTGTGATTATCAGTGTGGCCCCTCTGAGGCTCACGAGCAAAAAAGAAAATAAAAATGCCTCCGGTCGCGTGTTTTATTAGCTGGCTGTGATTCTGTGCAAATCCAAAACTACATTAAAGCTGTATTGAAGAATTATCTGCACCGAGTGTCTCACATTAAATATAAAAACCTTGAACAGATGGATGTGGTTAGTAGGCTTGCATGTCACACCTAAGGCTTGAACAGAATAATTCTTAGTGGAAACCTACAGCCAGTAAAGTTTCATTTGTCCTCTGTCCCTCCGTGTCAAGCATTTTCATGTCACAGCCAGGTCAGCGCAGATTATGTTCTTCACTTTTCATCTGACCGTTAAAGTGGAATTATATGTGAATTTGTATGGAAATATGTTAAGCGACAAGTTTGTC